>NC_136001.1:24063416-24098416 GCF_048128805.1 Centroberyx gerrardi | reverse complement strand
TAGCATTAGCAATGTGTGCTGGCTTAGCAGCAGCACACTGCCTGTTGCTGACTTGTTATGTCTGCCCATGGCATTGTTATGTCTGCTGAATGTCTTGTGATAGGTCAGATGAAAGGCATGTTGATTCAATAAGGGGAGAGTAAAACATTGTGGGCCTATTTAGCGTTGACCTTTTAGAGCTGTGAACGTCTTATGGGAGAAATGGGATGGACCTAATAGCCATAAGATGTGCTTTGAAGACTGTAAGGGTTCATTTATGACCACTGAGACCTGGTTGATGTAATGACCTATAGGAGAAATGACTGTCCATGTACAAAGTGTCAAAGTTTTGGTGTGTCATCCCATTGAAGAAGGAAACATTGAATCTAATCTTAGAACAATGACAGTCGGTATTTGCCTACCTTGGCAATGACCTCACTGCTGGCTGGCTACTCTCCAAAAAACGAGCTTAATCAACCACAGTGGCAACAAACTCACAAATTGTCAAACTTCCTTGTTCATTCATTCATTGTTATCGTCATGTGACATTCATTCATTGTCATCGTTACGTGACAACCAAACAGTGTACCACTCCATGGTGCAAGTGCAATACTGTACGATGCATCCAGTGATTTAACAGCAACTAAGTTACTAGTGCATGGATTAGTAACTCAGTTGCTGTATCGGACATCGCTTCAGACGCGGGGCAGCGCCAAAGTTGGCCAAAGGGCAGGAAACAAATGTGAGTGACTCATTCGTTCAGTGAGTTAGTTCACTTAATGAACCATTTCTGTCTTGGGGCGGTCACCCAAAGCGATGTTGACTACGAAACTGTTGTGTTTGCAAAGGTGAATGAAATCAAATGGTTGTGAATCAGTTCACTACTGTCACACAGCCCAAAACAAGTTGGTTCCTCAGTGCTACAGCTTCTGCCCCTCTTCCATGTGCAAAGCAGAATTTTTAAACGTGATCTTTAAATGCCAAATTCAAGGAGAGACATACATATATTATGTAATATTTTATGTAATATTACATAAATGTTATGTATTTATGTAACATGCTATGAGCTATATGAAGAAAATTCTGCAGCTACAAACGAACACGTTAGTTTTTAACAATAAAGAGAGCTTTTTTTTAGAGAAACAATGTTGCAGTCGGTCTTTGGGAGTTGCTGTCCTCACTGCATTTTCATCATGTTGCTGTTGCTTTTTTGACAAGCGCCCCTGTCCCAAGAAAGGCCGTTTTGTTAAGCTAGCACAACACTAGAAATGCTATAAGCTATGTTTCCCAATGGTTCAGTTATATTAACTAGAAAGCCAAGTAGCCTAATGTTACTGTATTCTCTAGAAGACATTAAGGCAGCTGATCAACTAGGAGCCAGAGAGCTGAGATTCCATTCAAATAAACTATGACTTAATTGTGTCTATATAGCGCTGTGGGATTGTGCAGAATCTGAACTGTCCCAACATCCTGACTATTTTCTCCCTTGTTAATTTCAGTCAGGCTGAAATCTAATTACCTGGGTGAAATATGTCGCCTTGTGTTAGTAATCACACTGAATGCTCCATTTGTGTGTTTACACACAAGTAAGTGCTTGACTGGGTCATGGAGTTCAAAAAAGCTCTGTGCTACATACTATTGCTATCTGTCTTTGATAAGCACCACAAGCCAACTGCTGCCTTCGAACAACTGGTGAAAAAGGTGTTGCATACTGTAGGGCCACTGGATGTCATACTGGATGTTTTGTGTTTGTTTTGTGTTGTTGTGTGTATTTCTTTACAACAAGTCTATGCAAAGACAGAGGTTTATCTCGCAAGTGTAGAAGAGAAAATGTACGTGTGTGTGTGTGTGTGTGTGTGTGTGCATGCAGCAGCTTTCCTACCATTGAATGAGCTGGGTGGGTCACCGCACTTAACCCCCCTGCCACCCTGTCCCAAATATTTCTATTGGCTTTAATGAAGAGTGTTCATGCTGCTTCAGTGTCCTTTGCATCCCACCAACACCAATTTCTAGCAGAAACACCGGCGTGAACGGTCGTTGTGCTGCCAAGTGTTCTTCCAAACAACACTTGCAGATGTTGAAGATGTTGCTGAACAATGTTATATATATTTTTTCAGTTCAACAAGCAAGGTAAATGTTTTAGAATAATGTGTCTTTTAACACTTGTTATGTTTGATGCAGTATTCTTATTTTGGTACTATGTACTGCGTGCATCCTGATGCAACATTTCCTGCTATTGTCTGTCAGACACAGGCGACGACACAATCTCTCGCTCTCTCTTTCTCTCTCTCTGACGCACGTGCGCACACACACACACACACACACACACACACACACACACGCACACACACAGCCACCCCCCTCCTCCTTTCCTCTCCCCGTAGCTTCTGGTGCAGGGGCAGCACTGACAAAGTTACAGGGGACTGATAGGGCAGAGCAACTGTGTCCTCTCTGAAAAAGAGAAAGAAAGGGAGGGAGGGAGGGAGAAGAGAGAGAGAAGGGGAAACAGAGGCAGAGAGAAAAAGAGAGAGAGTTTAGTTCACATGAGAGGCAGAGCGAGACATTGAAAAGACAGAGGGAGCCCCTTGTGTCAAGCAGTTGACTGTGTCTCCCTCCGTCAGCGCACACCCTGGCTCCAGCGCTGTGGCACCACTCCCCTGTCAGAGCAGGATCTATCTTCCAGCCAACCTCTTCGCCTGTCCCATTCCTGCCTCTGTGATTGACCTGACTGCTGTGGGATCACGGGCGGACCCCGTACTGGATGTCAACACCCAGAACCGGTAGGGAATAGCAGGTTTTGCACCAAATATCTCTCTAAAAGACTTTATAACTGTTTTTCAGTGACTGTGTATCACAGGAAAGTCAAGTTCTTTACTCATTCTCTAAGAGGGTGTATGCCGAGGAGAGGATCCTGGCTGTTCTGACAGTTGTGCAGATGTGGATACAGTTTTTTTTTTTTTAGACATGCCTAAAGTTAAGATTCCTGTTTCAGTTGTTGGTTTGGTTCGTCTGAGCTCTCAGTATGTGCTGTTACTACCGGCAGATGGTCAACTTTGGCTGGCTTCAACTGTGGGAAGCTTTGGTTTCTTCTGGCTTCAGTGTAGCGGCTGCCCTCTTACATGGTAATCAGTGCAAATACTTCAAAATCAAAAATGTACAAGCAAGTTTGGAGGAACATTGTGGTCAGTAACAGAAAAAACGAATAATTGTACTTCACTTTTTACATTTTTTTTATTTGTTTGGCTTTGGAGGTGTTTCTAGGGACGGGGAAGGGGAAGGGGAGAAAATTGGAAACAGACCCACCCACCCCGGAGAGTCAGTCTGTCCACGAAAAGTATCAGTGTGCAAAGAATGAGGAGACACAAAACAACAGTCCCTCACTGCCAGTTCTGAGGGAGACGGAGAGAGAGAGTACAGGGAGGGGGGGGATGATTTTCCTAAAACTCTGATATGTTTTGGTGACCCTGTGCCACTTTTCTCACAGAGGTTGTTTAGTAAGGCTGGAAAGAGGATTGGTTGGTACAATGAGAGTGAACCGAGCTGCTGTCACAACATGGGCTGCGTCTTCCGCACCACAAAACACTACTTTCAAGCGAGGAAAGTACAAGCAAGGAACATCATCTTAAAAAAATGTTGACATACTCGACTTTTCAAATCCCTTTTCCTCTTGCACTCTCTCACTCGCATACATTGTTTGACAGCGGCCACATGTTTTTGAGATTTTTGGTGAAATGTCCTACAGTCCTGTACATCCCATCACCATCACTATAAAACTGTGACTCATCAAACGTAATTCTATGGTGTATAACATCACCACTGTGGGACTGCTTCCTCTGCCAGCTGACAGTAAAAACTGGGTTATAAGAAAGTAGAGAAAAAGTTAGGGGAGTATGGAGCGTGTTTAGCTTTTTGCTCCTTCCCTCCCTGTTTTAATTCTACTCTGAGCACCATACATAAATCTAGCTGCATAAGATGAAGTGCTGGTCTCAGCCTTTGCTTGCTCTCTCGCCCAAAACACTAAACTTTCCCTCTATTTTTACTCTCCCATGGGTGTTCCATTTTTAGAGACTCGTCTACGTGGTTTGTTGGGCTGTAAATCAGACTACTTTTACTCCTCTATGTCCCCTCTGACAATAATGGCGTATAATGATGACATTCATGGTCTATTTTGCCCTGCCTCTGAGGTGACAAACACAAATTACAGTTTTAGGGAGTTTCACATTGGTTTGAACTCAGAGAACTAGAGCTGGAAGTAGAAAAAGAGGCTTGGACAGATGTCACCCTGTCTAAACTGAACTTTGTTGTTGAGCAAATCTGAATGTTTCAGCAGAATCTCTCATGTAAAAGTGAACCTTCATCTGATAATTCAATAATCAGTACATTCAATATTCACCAGAATCCATTTGAAAGTGAAGCAAATCTCATCTAAATGCCTCACGCAAAATTTGGAAAATGGTCTCTTGAACTAAAACCTCTAATGGGCATAAAATTGGTTATTAGTACAAATTTCTCTGACTTACTACCTTGCGTTAACCTTTTCACAGATTTATAGTAAGAGCATCAAAGTCATTTTAATTCAGTTAAACTGAATTAATATTTAATTTAAATTGGGAAGGAACAAAAAACGCCCTGTGCAAAATGAGAAATCATTCTGGGCAGTCAGACTGTTTTAATGACTTCATGAACTTGACGGTCTGTATTTCTGTCATTGTGATGAATCATCAGACTCTGGGTTTGTTTAGTTTGTAAAGGTCAAGGGTCAGGAGGTTAAGAGGCCACAGTCAGCTGGAAGTGGCCCACAGGGACATAACTCTCCCTCTCTCAGGGCCACTGGCTGATACTCCAGTCACGTCATGGGTGTCTAAATCAAGTTGAGT
The DNA here is from genome assembly GCF_048128805.1 of Centroberyx gerrardi. Taxonomy (NCBI): domain Eukaryota; kingdom Metazoa; phylum Chordata; class Actinopteri; order Beryciformes; family Berycidae; genus Centroberyx; species Centroberyx gerrardi. Next base: position 24,093,560 of record NC_136001.1, on the reverse strand, counting down.
GGGTGTCAACTGAGGCAACAGTAGGATTGGTAACAATGTTGTGTGTCTGAATTTCAAAGATGTAGCGCTTGTCTTGCATACGGTGTTCAGGCTTAGCCAACAGCCTAGCAACACTAAAAAATGAAGTTTGAAGATTTAAACAGGCTGTTATATGTCTTTTGACATAGTCCATCCATCAAACCAGCATAATGAATAATGAATGTATAATGAATGTTTCTGGAGAACTTTCCCAAAAGGTGTAAATCCAAACACACCTAGTATGTACGTTTGATTGATTTCAACCAGTTGGATTTGCAATGGTTGCATCACACTTTCCAAAAAAAGTCTTTCAAAGGCAGCACTGTAACTCGGATATCAGTTTACAGCGGGCCAAAAGTATGGCAAAACAGAATGGATCACCTTTCCTTCAAACAAACAGAGTGTCCTGGTCTGAAGAGGGGTTCTTCAAGACAGTGTGGGCTGCCAACTGAAGTCAAGTGGGCACTGTAAGAGGATGAGGAAGGTTGACGTTGAGGTTAGTAGTAGTTGATATGGATCATACTATTGATTGGCCTGCATTAAGTTCACTTCCATCCGTTTCACTTGAACAGGCAGTTGTTTGTGTTTTAAATGGCATACTGATTCATTTGGCTACCACCCCCTTGTGGAGGAGTCTACTCACTGCAAGATTCTAATCCTGGAGTTCATTTACTGAAGCAGTAGCAGCTACTTTTAATTTTACTGCAGTGGTGAAGTCTAATTATACAGGGACATGTTGAGAGAAAGTCAAATATAAGAAGGTCAAAGTAATGCCAGGAATATCTCATTCTCATTGCATTGTTTGCAGATTACATGCAAATTGTGAGAGTGAATGTTTTTTAACCAGTTTTGTACTTTCCAACTCCCTCCCTGTTTCAGTTTTATCATCTAATCCAGTGCAGTGTAAAAAGTCAGATTTATTATTTTTGGAAACGTTACGTTCCCCTCTTTATATCTGGCTATTCAACTCAGTTTCACTTGACGCTTCATGCTGCATTTCTCTACGGTTTGATGAACGATATTAAACGACTTTTGAAGTTGAATATGAGCTTTAAAACCGCTCATGTGGAATGGCTGCACAACAGAATTGCTCGGTTTGTCGTCTGAAGTATTTTAAAAGGCATGTCACTAACCGTTTCAAAGGGCCACATACTGTACTGAGCACCATGTTGTGACCTTTTTCCACACATGCACACACAGGAGTGTGAGGGCGTCGTAAAGCTACACTTTCCAGCATCTCTGTCAGTTTCCAGAGAAACTAGGCGAGCGTCGAGTGCTATCTCTCCTCTCTGTGGGTTGACTTAACAGCCTCTACTGGGAATGGAAAGGCTTTAGAGGCAACCCACTGTCGCGAGCAGCCGCTAGCAGCTTCTCGGTTCAAAGTCACCACACAGTTGCTTGCTGGTACTGTGTAGATGTGCAGTGGTCTCGATTATACAGAGTTCAGTGAGTGAGAACTGAAAAAACGAAACATTTCCACAGCCACTGTTTTAAATCCGCAATGGAACGTTTTTTGTACGCAAGGCAATACATATGGTCTGCTGGTCTGGGCCCGTAGAGTCACTGTCCAGCTGAATCTCTTCTCTCTGTCATACATTCCAGATTAGCCAGAGGTTTCAGTATCTCATGTCTGCCTTTCCTTCATTAACACCCTAATATGTTGCCAGTTTACCTGACAACAAACACAAAAACAAGACTAATTGACACACTAGCTGATAAAAGGCAGGTAGGTTGTCACACTGAAAGAGATGAGCAAGAAAGAGAAAATTATGGAGAGACAGCTAGTGGGCTCAGTCTGGGTGTGTTAGTGTGTTGTGCGTGTATGTGTGTGTGTGCATGCGTGTGTGTGTGTGTGTGTGTGTGTGTAAGGTAGGATACCCCCCCCTCGGATAGTAGAAAACAAATGAGTGTTTGTCCATGGTTTTGGACTCCCAGCCTCCACCCTTTACCAGGAAATCTGTCACACAGATAATGTGACGCATTCCAGGAATCACGATAATGTACTGTAGTCATTCCTTCACTGACTCTTCCAGTATCACTCACATTATTTACATCGAATCGTCAATATCAGAGATAACAATTTTGTTCAAAGGTGCATCATTAAAACATCACACATCATGAGGATTACAAGTTTATTGCATGCAGCTAGGACAGCCGCCGGGTGTTTGTTTGTGTTTGTGTGTGTGAGTGTGTGTGTGTGTGTGTGTGTGGCCATGGGACGCGTTGCCCATGTTGTTTTTTTTGCTATATTGTGCATTTTCGTCATTCACGCCCCTGCCTTTTCCACTCTCTTATCACTTTCTCATTCTCTCTATCTTTCCCTGCCTCCCTCCTTTTCTTTCATTCTTTTTGGCAATCTGCCCTGTGTAACTGCTGCTCCCTCCATCACTGTATTGCCTGACTGCATTCCTCTCATTCCTATTGGCTTCCTGTGACTGGAAGAGAGCTGAGCCCCACTGGCCACAAAACCCTACCTTGGAGTCCTACTCAAGATACTATATGCATGCCATGTCCTATATGTGTCTTTTCCCTTCTTCACTGACCTGCTTTGTGTTTACAGACTCTATGAGATATTGTATAAACCCTGTGGTATCTACTGTGCCTCTCTTGCTTTCTTTAAGAGAAACACCTGGTGACCTGAAGAATTTGAGGATGTCTTTTCTACGGCCTCTTATCCATTTTCCCATTATATGGTAGGCGAGTTTACTGAAGGACCCAGACACACACACACACGCACACACACCACACTTCATAACAGTGGCACTGCCCTTAAGACGGAGCATCCAGTGATGCACAGATAGTGTGAAGGGGCAAGATAAGCAGGGAGGGCTCAGATGAGATGAGATGGCAAAGTGTCAGACAAACACATGCTGGTGCCAACTTCACCCAGTCCTGCAAACAAAAACAGACACTGACAACTAACGATAAGGCAGCAACTCATTCAGTCATATGCTTTGTTTGGTATTTGATTTGGTGTAGAATTAATGTCATCAGTATTTGATGTCAGTTCATAAATTGGTTGTGAAATAGCACTTTCCCAGTTAGTTAAATGTGTGCACATATACTGAGACATAGAATGATAACTTTCCCTTTTTTTAATGGAGCTATCCAAACTTTGTCATGTATATTATGTCTATATTGTATATATTGTAGCCTAAGGTGGAAAGTGAAGCTGTACATTTTCTTACTAAGTATTATCGCTCCTACATTTATTATTTTTAGACATAAGAGTAACTTGAGTAACATCTCAAGTCTCAAGTCATTCGGAGGTTAAAAAGAGACTAAAAAGGGACAATGGCCAAACCCTGAGCTGACAGCGAGTCATGAAACTATTTGCAAGGACCATACCAAAACAGTACATTAGTTAATTTTATGGGATACAATTTTGGAATCTGTAGAAAATCTTCATGATTCACACTCAAGTAATGAAGTGTCTTTTGAGCAGCAGTTCTACTTGAGTGAAAAACTCAGCGCTCTCTCTATGTTTGCATATAGAAGAGCCTCTGTCTCAAGCATGCATTGTTTATAATGGAAAATCTGCTATGAAATTCGATTTGCCTGCACGTATCTCAAATTATTATTCAGCCCACAGTCAACCCCGTGACTGGGGGATGGACTGTGTCGTCCTGCCAAGAGCATTGGGGGAAAGAAATACTGTTGTTGAAATTAGACTGAGTGTTGTTGATAGCAGTTTTTTAAACGTAGGCCGTAATTTTCCCCTTAGATACACAATTTTCACTCAACAACAGTAAACCTATTGGCTCACAGGCAGGACCGGCTTGGGTCACATGAATGAAAAGACTGGCTCAGTTCATCCTCTTTTACTAGCTGGATTGTCCCAAATTGGTATAATATCATCTTCACGGACCCAGTGATATGGACACTTGTAGAAAGCGGGTGGATTTGGCTAAGTGCAGGATGAGGAAAAACCCTGTCATGTGCAGCTTCTTGCAGACAGTGAGAGTTTAGTTTGAGAGAGACTGAGTGAGAACGAGCAGCACTGTGAGAATTAAGGGTAACTTTGCTGTATGTGTGCGTGTGTGTGTGTGTGCCTGCATGTGCATGTATACATGTGTGTGTATCCAGATGTACCATAATGAAAAATCACTATAATATTCCTGTAGGGATTTATAGCGTGTCTGTGGTAGCTTACTCAATAGTGAGTTTATAGTGATCTTATCATACTTTAGGCTATTTTTACCTCCTATGGCACCAGTATTCCTATAAGATTATAGAAAGTTTTGCAGTGATGTTTGTATTGTATCAGGATATGAAGGATTTCATTCCAAAATGCTACACATCCATTTTGGCAAAACAAATTCTGCATGAAATTCCTCAGTAAATATTTCAAAAACTCAGATGATTCCATCCCCATAAAAAGAACTACTTCGTAAGCAAACGTTTTAAGATGGATTATAACTTAAATATGAACCTCCAATGCGCCTTATTTTCATGCCAGCAACCATTTTGTAAGAGTACACATAATTTTCTTCAAATGGTGGATGTCTCATTTTGGCATAAAACTCTTCTAGCCTAGTTCTTTCTGGTCAGGGTTTCTGCTGTAGTTTAATTATCACTGTTTACACTTTGATGTCTCAAATGGACATCATTCAGATGGAGCAGGATCCACACACACACACACACACACACACACACACACACACACACACACACACACACACACACACACACACACACACACAGCATCCCTACCCAGCTGGGTTCAGCAGATGGAGCCCTCACACCGACGGCACATTAGCAGAGGAGTGAAAGTGAGACTAGCAGGTTTTATCCGCAGTTTCACCGCCGACAGACGCTGTGAGGAGAGAGAAAGGTGCACAGAAAGAGGCGGCCGTGATGTCAACAGGCTGTCGGTGACACTGGGCAGACTCTTGTCTTACATAATTACCGACAAATTGAGTGATACGCTTACGGACACCGCGCTTGACAGTGGCGCGTGCTGGCGGATGGAACCTCTTCTTTACACCAAAGTGCCTCAACTAAGCTAACTGACGCCGCAGAAACAGCAAATTTAGTCAAAGAAAGACCCAAGATGTCAGGGATAGACTCTGTCATCTGCTGCCTTGTCTGACATTCACCTTCAACTTGCCTGTCGATGACAGACCCGTCAAGTGTCAAATGAAAACGCGTTGCTTTTGAAATTTCTCCTCAACAAAAAGGTAGGCGATGTTTATCTGCTATTCTGTGAAGTAGTAAACGCAGTGAATTTGTTTGAACTCCCAAAACTGTATAAAAGTGATGTGTTTTTGTAAAAGGCTAACTTTTTTGTACTTTTCCACTTGTTTCCATTCCCTTGCGTTTCTAACGTACCTGGAAAACAAGTGCATGTGGGGGGAACTTCTGCTTAAAGCTGCTCAAAATGTTTCGGGTTCAATCGATAAATCGATCAGTCCTGGCCGTTATTTTGCTGCTTTTCCTGCTCTCCCTACAGATGGGCATCTAAACTCAAAACTGAATTGCTGACAGAACAATGAAATCGTTTTTGTACATTTCTAGGGAGTGTAAACTAAATTGAAGCTGTAGCCTACCAGAAAATAGAAATGCCATAAACCCATGTGATACATTTTCTGGCTAGCTTCCGATCTCTGCAGGTGTAAAAGCTTACCTATCCTTGAGATTTTAGAGAAGTATAGTTCTACATCAGTTTAGATTTATTAAAAAAATATTGTATTAAGTAAAACAATTTTGTAAATTGGCCTAAACCATTCCCATAGGTGAGTGTACATTTAATGACAATATTGAGGTGTTGTCCTGAGGTGTCAGGTGCTCCAGTTTTAACTAGGCCTAGTTCAGGTCACACTTCCCTGTGACCTGTCTGTGCTAACTGACCATGTATAACTCAAGGTGCGCTAGTAATTATCCTAATTTGACAAGAAATACTATTTAGGGGTAGATAAATAGGGCAAATAATGGCGTAATTATGGTATTAAGGCCTCATTGTGAGTGCCAGTGTAGAGTTTCCCACTGGCTGTATTATACTGCCCATAACGTCATTGAAAAGTTTGACTCATTCACTGGGCAACAAATGTTTAGTTGTTTGATGTACCATTGGGTGGGCAGCTGTGTGTGTGTGTGTGTGCGTGTGTGTGTGTACTCTATTATGACAGAAGTCGTAAAATTGTTAGATCCCACCCAAGCCTCCTCTGTCCCTAGAAAATGAAAACACACACACACTCACACACGCACACACACGCACACGGCAGCCATGCGTGGAATAATGTTCTCATGTGTCCAGGTTCCCTCTCTAGACGGGATGAGGTCATAGCCTTAGTGCTGTTGTGAGGATACAGTTACATTAGTTTCATGTGGGCCATGCCAAAGGAATCGACACCACCTCTCCTCTCCCCCCTTTGTATTGCCTTTTAGATCTCTCCCTTACTCCTTCATTCTCTCTTTTTTTCCTCTCGTCATCTCAGATAACCAGCTCAGCTCATTATTGCTTTGAATGTGTGAGTGTGTGCGTGCGCGCATGATTATGTATGCAGCTTGCAAATACATACATGTGTATGTGTGTGTGTTTACAAAAGCGCATCATTGAATAAAGACGTTGACGATAATAACCTTCTCTTTATGCCTACGTGATTGGTATCACCTTACCCAAACTCTTGATCACAAAGGCCTCATCACAGGCCGACTCCACATGTTGTGACAGCCTACGGGATCGGCTTTGTCACAGCTATAAACACTGAACAGGCTTCATGACCCGGGGTTCAAGTGAAACCTCATCTTGGACAACCCACTTTATTGATGGCTATGCCACATTATTTCCTACTTACACTGGAGATGCATTACGTTCATGGTGTCTGTGTGTTGTTTCTACGTGTCCATCCACTGAGACACTTTCACAGCTGTTCAAGATAGAGCCATGAAACAAAAACCAGAATGGTCAGTGGGACCATGGGTCCAAAATGATAACAAGGGCTTGCTGCACATACCCACTTACCAAAGTTCCCAGGAACTTGGGAAACCAGTTGCTGGAGGTCTTCATTTTCTGCAACCTTTGGCTGATGTTGACCAAAGTTGCCTGGTTCCTCCTACAGCTGGCATCAGTAGCCAATAACGTACTAGCATTGCTATATATCCTGGCTATAGCTGCAACATAATTGGTGCTACAGCTTGCAAATCATCTAGTTCACGTCAGCCATCAGACAGTTGCACTGCTACACTGTTGATAGCAGTCTGAACACAGTGTCAGGGGTTGGCGGATGTTGCATTTGGGCTACTCTGAGTTTGCGTTATTCTTAAGGTCAGAGTATAGGGTTGTGTTTCATCTTGTATAGTGTGCAACCCTGTTATTCAAACCACAGTTTTTAAGAGACATAAGACTGTCTTGTTAATTCGGGCCATTTCTGGGCACATTTCCAGCTAATGTGTGGTCGGACGCAAAGGGAAACAGGTGAAGAGGGAAGAGAGAACACTTTCCGCTGATGACAGTTTGGTCAAAATTATGTTTTGGATGGACCTTTATTTTGTAAAACTCAGTCAAACCAAAAAATGCTGAATCTTAAAACACCTACCTGCACTGGACTGTTGACTTTTTTATTAGTTTTTGTCTGTTTTATATCATGTTGAGTAGCAGTGATAGAGAAGCTAATCCAACCAGCAGTGACCCCTAAATAGACTAACCAGTATGCACTTATAGTATTGAGCATAACAAAGACTCAGTCATATTTAGTAATCAGGCCATCATCAGGTATCCATTTTGGGGTATACCTTTGGGCTGCGGGCTAGTTGTGAAAGTGAATATCAACCTATTCCCAGGCCAGATAACCTTTAAAAGTCCCCAGTGTTTTCCCAGTGTGAGCCACAGCAGTGCGCTGACAATAGGGACAGTGTTCTGGACAGGCCAGAGCCCCAGATCACATTTCCTGTTCCTGATTTGAGATCAACTCAGCTGACTACTGATACACTCTCCTCCTCTCAAAACAGCAACGGGACCATCGCTCAGCTTGTGTATCATGGGAGTGTGTGTGTGTGTGTGTGTGTGTGTGTGTGTGTGTGTGTGTATGAGAGAGCGAGAGAGAGAGAGTATTAGGGATAGAACGAAAATTCTAACAAAGACAGTAACTTTATCAAAACCAACACTAAAAGCAGGCTAATATCAGAAGACAGTAACCTTATTCTTACTGACTGCAGGGTGTATTTGAAACAAAGAAGCCCTTCTGTGTACATAGCCTTCTACCCTTGTGTGCAATAACAGACCGTGATACACAGTACAGTATTGTAGACAAAGGGGCGACTTATAGTAGGAAGTGGGCATGAGAACTTGTTCTCTTAGTCAACCCATTTTCATCCTTCTACCTTTCTGGATTTCATACAGTGGCCCAGTGGGATATCATGTATCGTGTGTGTGTGACGTGTGTGTGTATATGTGTGTACTGATGGCCATTATCTGACAGGTAACATCTGGTAATGTCAGGGTCACAGAGCAGGGGTGGATGTATGTGGGAGGAGATGAGGTGCACAGACCATTGGGCTGGATCGGTCCATGGTTAGATGATCAGTCATTGTTTCTTTTGAACTACATAAAGGAAGTAAAATGACGTTTGTATCAGGTCAAATGGTGGCTCATTTCTCAGAGTTTGCATAATTGAAGGCAGGGTTAAGGTGCTAATTTGTGTGTGTGTGTGTGTGTGTGTGTGCATACGTGCGCACAACAGTGTATTGACCTTGTATTACGTGTTGCATATTATTGTACGCTGTTATTTTCCACTGCTATGAATGATGAGCACCTGCCAGGTCATGATGGCATTGCATTTAATTCTTTTAGAAGTGACACATACTGCATGTCTTTGGGCAAGATGACATTTCAGTCTCATGCCGACCTCATGACAGCACACCAGGCCAAATTTAGCTCTGTTTTCAATGCTACCATTTTTCAAAACTTTTTTCTCCACCAAAAAAAGATGACTTTTTGAAACCCACAGGAGAAAAAATGAAACCATTTCAACAATTGTTAGTCTGTTTTGGCCGTGAGAAATCAAGCTCAAGAATCACGCTGAAGAGCGAGTTAGCTTGTGACACCCTCTCTCTCACACATCCCTACAGTGAGCAGGCGACCCCTCACCTTTTTCACCGCCCGAGGGAAGCCACGTCAAGAGAGATCTTAGAAGTCTCTGACCCCCAACCTTTAAAGTCCCCTCTCTCATGGAGTGGCAAGAACAGTACAGTATCCTAGACAGAAGGATTGAGAAAGAAAGAAAGAATGAAAGAAAGAAAGAAAGTCAGACTTAGGAGAGAATCTCATAACATTTCTTTGTGCTATCCCGTTGATACTCAAGAGTGGGGAGGTGTCACTTTTGTATTGGCAAAATAAGTTTTTGCTTCTTTAATGAAGCTTTTTAAAAAAATGATTTGAGTGGTATGCTTTTCATAGTTTGATTGCAGGGGAAAACAAATGCCAATCATGAAGTAAACACATTCTCTCTCCACACCCATATAGCATTCATATACGAGACTGAAGATATTGACAGCCACTCACTCACACGTCATACACATACAGACACAAGTGTGGGCAATTGGGAATGCTATTAATACACTTACAAGCATACACACACGCCACCCGCTCATAAAAACACAACTGGGGTGATACTATTAATATGTCAGGAAACACACACACACACGCAACTACACAAACTCAATGTTCTCAAACACATGTGCACTTGCTTGGAATACACATAATAACGCAAGTGTTTACCAACAGGTGACACTAAAAATAAACTGTCCCCGCCTACATACTGAAGCTCGTACAAAGAACCACTGTGTTCCCGTAAAGAAACAAATGGGCACTATTAATATACTGGCAGCAACACACCAACACTCATGCACAGATACTCGTGTACATGCACACTTAACCGTCACACATGCAGATTCTGCTTATGCAAACACAAAGACCTGCTGTGTACACTCAAAAGAAACAACTGCAAACTATTAATATCTTGGCGTACATAGAATGGACACTCACACACGTACACATACGGATGCACACACAAGAAGGAGATTGATACTCCAGCTGCTCGGAAGCAGAGGGACAAAATGTCCCCAACAGCTGTGGATTCCTCTACATGTAAGGACAGGGGGAGGACTGAGGGGGGAGAGGGGCTGCGGGAGAGAAGGAGGGAGGGATAGATGGAGGGCAGGGGAACTGGTGGAGGTGAGCTGCCACCAGCACTGAACTTGTTATTGTGTGAGTGGGTGGGTCTGTTGTTCAAGTGCTCAGTTTCAGCTACAGAGACAGTGGATTTACACATGATTTACACCAAACTGCCCCTTATTGACCGTGGGCAATCAGCAGAAGTGGGTGCTCATCATGACACCCTACTTGGAACAAGTGATAGCTGATGATATTCTTTTAGATTTAACATTGTGTAGACCACATCTATTCAGCCTAGCTGTGGGATGGCAGATTCAAGGTCGGACAAAGACTAGGTGATGATTTTGTTTCTCTTTCTGTCTCTCGCCCTCTTTCTGCTTTGTTACTCATCTAGCCAAGCGTAAACCTTAAGCCTGCCACCAGTGTTTATGTATACAAATAGTAACTAGCACTTAACCTAATGTGTGACTTCCAGACTTACTCCATCCAATACCACTGGAGAGCTCACTCCAGCCCAACAATAAACAAAGCAAAGGGCCACGGAGTGGATATAAATACTGCTAAAGACATCTGTAACTCTCAGGCTGCAAAAATGAGCCAGTGAGGCCATTCAACCAAAATAGCAGCTTCTGCTTGCCTAAATGAACCAAGAGGATGTTATGGTGCAGACTAACTTTAGAAACAGGAAGTCACTGTTTCTGTGTGTGTGTGTGTGTGTGTGTGTGTGTGTGTGTGTGTGTGTGTGTGTGTGTTTGTGTGTGTGTGTGTGTGTGTGTGTGTGTGTGGCCTACGCATGTGTGTGTGGCCTACGCATGTGTGTGTGGCCTACGTGTGTGTGTGTGGCCTATGCATGTGTGCGGGTGTGTGCATGTGTGTGTGTATGCTTGTGTGTGTCAGTGCATTGGGCTAGCAGTGCCTCAGTGTGTTGCTGCAGCAGCCCCACAAAAAGAGGATGATGGTTGTGAAACGAATATGCTATTACAGAAACCAGAAGTTTGTCTCCTGCCTATTTTTAGCACCACAACGCTCAAATGAGAGACAGAGAAAAGCGCACACACAGATCTTATCTAGATGCAGTTCTCTCTATTTTTGAAATGTTCTAGATTTTATCTTATCAATAGCATTTCTTCTCAGTCTACATCAGTGCATTTAGGAACATTTACAGCCCAAAGAAAGAGTTACAAAACATCAAAAACAATGTTGACTAAAAATACCTGTACCATTGCACTAGTTATTTGTAATTTCACGTTGAAACAAATGCTTAAAACGACTTCTGTCAGTGACCTCGGGGTAAGATGATAGGAAGCAATCAGAGCAGCTTTTGAAATCCTGTGAGGTCAGGGTGGAAGAAACCGTAACTGTCTTGTTGGCTCTCTGAATGCATAATGCAGTGAGTGAACTGGTTTTGTGTTCAGTCATATAATTAGTCTCTAAGTCTGTCTTGGAACTACAATGTCATGCTTAAATGCAAAACCACTGGTCTGAAAGCACACTGATATAGGCCAAACATATTTGATTGGAATTGTGGCTTTAACTTCAAAATTATGATAAAATACAGACAGATGTAGTCGATAAGAGCCAGTCAGTGTAGACCATGTGTCTCTGCAAAACATGTTTACTGTCACATTTTCACTCTTAAACTCAACGTGAATAGAACTCAGATACGTGTGGTGGTTACAAAATGGTCTCTGCTGTATTTTCAGGGTAAAAATATACCGCAGGTGGTTCTTTTCTGTTTAGATGAGAAATAACACTGACTTCCTGATCATTTCCTTTCTCTCAGGGGAGCTGACTTGTTTGGTAATCCTGTGTGTGTGTTTTTGTGTGTGTGTGTGTGTGTGTGTGTGTGAGAGAGAGAGAGAGAGAGAGGGAGAGAGAGAGAGAGAGAGTATGTACATGATTTGAGTCCCTCCCACCTCCACCATCCCACTTCTCCAATGATTGTCTGATTTCCTTTGAAAGCACACAGACTTTCTACTGGTAATACATACCGTTCTACTGCAACTGGTACGTCCTGTTGCACCTTTCTCCTTTTTTTTTTACAATAAAGGACCTGAAGCTTATAAGAACATATGGTCAAGCACTGACACCTTTGTCAGTGTCACATACTGGCACACAGACCTGAACGAGCTGAAAGTAGAACAGGTTGAAATACTTTTGTGTCTGTTGCTCGACATGTCTTGGCTTCCTTGAGTTACCTGCAGGAGTCTTACCTGGCAAGGTAGGATTCATGTGGCAGCAGGAAAGGAGAGAAGACAAATATATAGAACAAAAAGGAGGGGTGCAAATTAATGAATTAATTAATGATCATAGAATATCGCCATTTCAACAATATCGAAACATTTCATTTCGTTTAGAAGGTCAAATGAAATAGTCAATCTAAAATATATTTTTTAGTCAGAATTATGAAGTACTGTGTATGTCTATCACTCTCACTTTCATGCTCTCTGTCTGACATACACATTCACAGGTACACACACACTCTCTCACACACTCACACACACAAGTCAGTCCTATGAACAGTGTGTCTTCTTATGAACTGCTTATTGGGTTATCAGGCAGGGTGATAGACCTGAAAACACCAGGCTTACACAATATGATGTTATCCTTACTGTAGATAGTTCTCTTCTTATTAACTCCCCGCCTGTTGTTTCATGTTCCACTGGTGTGCTAGTCTCACTTGACCTACAGTAATAAGAGCGTGGGAGTGTTTTCTTCTTCAGAGGAATTCTGTCAACATGAAACGCCTTCACAGACATCTCTCTCTTTCTGACTCAGTTTTGCTGTTGAGAAAGAGAGCCAAATAATGCTGTCTGGGTCTGTGCGACTTATGGCTCTGGCATGGAGTTCAGTCGGACTTGATGTGTGCAGCCTACATGCCGAGCAGAGATTTGCTCCAGGCTGTTTTGTTGCACTTCTGAAAGTGAGATCTAGTTATATGTTTCTGTGACTTGTGGAAGTGTTTACGTGCGAATGTGTTGTAAAATAGTTGTGGGTTTGATTCAAACCATTATGTTGTTTTTATTGGAGCTACTGTTAATTTGACTGGGGACCAGTAGTCATTAAAGAACAAGCCTTCAAAACATTATGTTTAACCCTAGAAAACAATAACTTGACTTTCTGCCTATTCAGTGATGCTGTTATATTAATGTTGTCCTTTCTTTAATGTGCCAAAGTGATGCAGTTGATTTGATTGCTGTTCTCCGGCAATTCCTTGAAAACTCCAGTAAGATATAAACAGTGGCAATACAAGTGTGTGTTTGTCTAGGTGTCGTGATGTGAGATTATCTTTGTTGTCACTGCGAAGTCATTGCAGTGTTACAGTCCTGTCCACAGACGGTAATGCAGTTCGACAGGGTATACCAGTAAAGACACGGCCACTTGCCGGAATTATGTGAGTAATGTTGAGTAATATTTTGGATGGCAATCATTCAGACATACTGGTTCAGTAAATTTCCATATTCTTCCCTCCCTCCCACCGTCTGCCTTCCCCAGAGGGAGCAAGGTGTCTCCTTCCATACTGTATCTGTCTACTCTTTTGTATCAGTAGGGAAGCATTCCTCACAAGACTATTGAACCCATGTTTATTGGTTTCAGGTGTCAGTCACGTCGACACGTGAAACAGTATCAAGTTATCTGTGAGCTTGCATATGTTTTTGTCTTGTTAATATGATTCATCACAAAAGTCCTGAATAACTTTGTCAATGTTCTCTATCTGTGGACAAGTTCAGTTTTAGGCTATAGGCAGCATATTGTACCATGCATGTAGCAGTTAAATCCTGCATGGTGAAAGCAAAGGTTGCACTAACATATCAACAGTGGCCTCTGGATAATATTAAGCTCAAAATAGATCAAAACCTTTTCTCATTCCATTGCACCTATAAAAAGACATCTGCTTTTGGTTATGATATTGAAGTTTGGTTCAATTGTCTCACGTCTCACAGTTTGTTGCTAAATTTAGCTTTTTAGTAAAACCTGGGAGGGAGATGACAGATTCATGTCTCTGACCCAAAAGTTTTGGCCACACAATGTTCACCCCCCCCCCACATTTCCTTCATTCTTTCCTTCTTTTGTGGCTGCCCCCCGCCCCCCTCCCCTCTCTCCTTTCTTTTTTGAATGCAGTTTTGGACGATGGCCAGTTCACTTGAGGCAGGAAGACTTGAATGAAATGAAATATGACTGGTGAACGTGCTGAGTTCAAGTACAAATACACATCTGGGCATACACTTATGCCAAATAAACTTAGTGCCCTTTTTATCATGTTGGCGTTACCACAAACAGTAAATGACGTTTCAATTGTTCAAGGACTTATTCAGTGAGTATCTGTTTAAAACATACTTCCTCAGGTAATCCATTGTGGTATGAACTGGGCATGCCATCCTAAGTCATGTATACTACTTGTCCTTTGGAATTTCTGCTAGTTATGATGATTCATCAACATGTTGTGTGTGTTACTGTGACTTAGTGTGTTTCATTGGACAAGTCTAGACTGCTCTTTTCAAAGTTGTGCCCAAGACCAGCATGGGGGGCACTGGATCTAGATTGAGAAGAAATTACAAAAAAGAATGAAAATAAAAAGAGGACAGGAACTGAAAAGAGTGAAGATCACAGGTTTCCTGTTTAGGGTGATTTCTCATCCCATATCAGAAATAATCCATGTCACACTTGACCCCCTTAAGCTGGGGATACACTAGACAACTATTGTCCCAATTTTAGCCAGGATTTACAATCGGCCCGAGTCTGTCCTGGTCTGCACTAGTCTGCAGATTTTGGGGCAGTCGGCGTGGCCACTTGGCACAGAAAATCAAGTGTATGAGGGGTACAGACTCTAATCGACAAGTGTGTGAGGGGAACAGACTCTAATCTCTTGCCTCCCGACGTGAGTCGGAGCCACTACGATTATATCAAACGTTTGATTTTTACAAGCGGAATCTGGACGCAGTCGGGTAGTGTATACTCGTCAACAACTCAAATGCGAATGGATCCCGTCAATAGCCAATGAAAAACTATGAAGCTATGCCATAATGAGCCAATACGGTGTTTAGCCCACACCAAGGAGCAATCAACTAGTTAATTCTTCATATAATAAATTTACAGATAGGCCTACCAATCTTTCTGGTACCAAGGCACACAGGAAAAAAATACAGGGAAGACTCAATTATTGATTACACAAAACCTTGGCTGCCAGATGCCGATTTTAGACCAGAAAGTCAGGTTTTATAATTATTATTTATTAGCCTACATGTCAGGTTGGTAGTCCTGACCGGACAATGTAAATGCGCAGTCCGGTTTTGCAACATAATCATCTGGCACCGTAGCCAAGATCGCCTACAAACGTTCTCAGCTCCCACTTCATAGCTTTGGCTCCATTATGTAGCAACAGGTATTTGATTCACATTTGCTGCTCACCTCCAGCTCCCCTGCAGTCTGTGCAGTCCATACTGCCTTCCACAATTTTATGTAAATGCGTTTTGGGTCTGTGTATTTTTTGGTCATTCTATTTTCCTCCCTCTCTGCTTCTCTCTCTCCGCTTTCCAGGCCTTGATGGTGCTGAAAGACGCAAGCTCTATATTCAGGTTGCAATCCCAATTGGGCTTTTTTAATTTTTGTTATTTTATTTTCTGTTTTACAAAGGAGAAAGGGAAAATCAAGTCCTTTGTAAATGTTGTATCTGCCCTTTCTCACCAGGAAAACGGACAATGCCTTGTATATTTCCGTTTTCCATTTTTGGATTTTGAAATGAAAATGAAATCATCATTCATTTTTCATTTTTTATTTTCTGGAAAAGAAAATGGAATGGCCAAAAAATACACAGACTGTTTTGCCCTCTGTTTCTTCCTTTATTCCATGCAGATGGTGGCGCAACAACAGCAAGCTCTAGTACACTACCCATAAAAATGTATAATGTGAATTTATATCTATGCTGTATCCCCGTGTTTGCTTTGCTACCGGCATCTCGTAGCGTACCGCGAGAGCTCGTGTTTTCATGTGAGTTTGGTGCGTTCAGTTTGGTTCAGTTGCAGTGACAAGTAGTGTAGAGTAGTGTGTGATCCCTCATCTGGCGTAGTCGTTAAGTGTGTGATCCCCAGTTCAGTTGTCATAAAAAAAATCTGCAGAAACCAGTCGGTTAGTGTATGTGCCCACTCTTTTCATAATCTGTTAGGATTTTAAAAGTTGTGTGGCGTATCCCCAGCCTTAGGCAAGTTCAAATCCACAACCTTAACACATACTACACAACAAGCTTCATTCCTGACATTGTTACCCTTCCACAAATTGATTTGTCATTGTCTCTCTCTCTGTCTCTCTCTCTCACTCTCTGTCTGTCTGTCTCTTTCTGTCTCTGTCTCTGTCTGTCTCTCTCTCTCTCTCTCTCTCTCTCTCTCTCTCTCTCTCTCTCTCTCTCTCCCCTTTCTGTCTCCTCTCTCTGTAGTGGATGTGATAGTCTCCGATCAGGTTTTGTCACCCATCAGTGGGGAGCAGCCGATGGACCTGAGTGTCACCCAGAGGTTTGTGCGTCCAGGCCTAGACTCGGCCATGCTGACCCCCCACCATCCTTTCTACCTGGGGCCCTTTTCCTCCCAGACTTGCTCCCAGTTTTCCCAGCAGCATTTACAGGTGAGGACAAACTTAAGTTTGAGGAGGAAACATTCTTGTCATAAAGTTAGCAACCGTTGCAGGTTGAGGTACGGGAAGCTTCAGCAACACCAAGCATTAGCAGCAGCGGTGTGAATGTGCAGGAATGAGTGTGAGGTTGGTCATGTTAAATAAACCACCTATTGTCAGTTTCTGATTATGATTAGTGTGCATAATATTCACAGTTACAACAGTAGTAATAGTAACGATATGCAAAATGAGATGCCATTCCAGCTTGACCAGAGCAGTAGATCCCATCATTTTGCATCCTGCATTTTATGTGTGTAACAATTTAGACCTAGGCCTATCATCCAATAATTATCTTCCAAATGGAAAGCCTGTATGCAGTCATGAATAAATCACTTAAAGGTCCAGTGCAATGACAATTGTATTTCTCCATTTCATGGCATAATTTAACAAAGGACCTGTTAATGTAAAGTTACTCAAGTTATTATAAGTTTAAGCGTTAATTTGACTGACGCCCTTTGAAAAACTCTCCCTCTGGTTGTCAATTTAGAATTCCAATCTACCTCCTGGTGCAAATGATGGTTTTAATGAATGCTCTGATTGGTCAACAGTATGCATAGTCAATGAAGTCAATCCCATAGTCTGTCAGACAGTAGCCAGCAAGCTACTTGCCAAACTGGCCAAAATCTCTGTGCCTACATTGTTGATGGGTGCTTGAGTTCCAACACTGGATATTTGTTATCCAAAGACAGAAATATCGTCCTGCAGATGATGGCACAAAAGAAAATATTACAAAAAATTAGAAAAATTAGTGTTAGAAATCAACATTAGACTTTTCCTGACTGAGTTGAAATAATTGCACTGGATCTTTAAGAACTGACTGTCACAACTATATTAAAAGGTTGATGGTTGGTTGGCACATGGCCTTCATCATTAGACTCCTACAGGAATGTGATCAAATTCATTTGAGACAGAGAAGGCGTTAATAAAGCCCTCATTTATGCTTGTGTGTGGCGCCAAACTTGCTAGTACGGTGTACAGCACATCATTTGGAATGATGGCAGAGGTGAATTTGACACAGCATTTGTACACAGTGCATTTGGACACCTGAATCTGTATCATGAGTCTGTGCCATCCCTAACTTGCTCTGTCACTATCGAGCTTACACGCTAGACCGGGTGCCTTTCAGCAGGAGAGCAGCAGCAATAGCAATTTCAGAAATACCTTCCAGTTAGGGGAGCTAGCATGGATGTGTATGCTCATGGAATTCCCTTCTCCTCCCACATCAGGCAGCAAATCTGGATAAGTAGTTACTTACTGCCATCGTGAGTAAATCCTCTTTTATTTGGATGGTACATACTGCAAGGCAGATAGTAAGAAACCAAAAGAGCAAGCCTGTTATTTTTACCACATTGAGTGTTTACTAGCAACAGGCAGATGCTTCAGCAACACCTAGCTTAAGCGGTATCCATGTGAATGTGCAGCAGGAATGAGTGTAAAGCAGGACAGGTTAATCAGCCTTATTGTGAGCTTTTATTCTGACTGGTGCTTGTCATGGATCAGCTGATAGGTGCTGTGCTCCCAATGGAGTGGTAGCTTGCTTAAGTGTGAACATGAACTCTTATTTAATCCAAGTTGTCTATGTATGGTCTGATGCAAAGCTTCAGGCCATATTCAATTATATAGAGTTATTTGTTTCTTTGTCAGAGACTGTGGCAGTGTTGATAAGCTTTGCTCCTCCCTTTTTGTCCAAGCCTCACATGTGCACAACCCATGCAGACTGGACTGTTCAATTGCTATATCTCTACTATGTTTTCCTTTTCAGTATAACATTGAACAAAGGCAAAGAGAGATGGAACAAGAGAATAGAGAGGAGCTGCGACAGCTGATGCACAAGAGTAAGAATGAACAAAGTGAGTATCGTGTGTATTTCTCCATAATGTAATGTGGTGGTTTTGTAGTTTGTTTTTTTTAGGAAGACCACTGGGTTGTTTATATGCTCTTCGCATGAGTCATAGCGCACCATATGTTTGAATGAAAACAAAGGGGATTTCCAACTGTACTGTGGTGCATTCTCGGATTCCAAGGAAATCCGTATTCATACCAAACCTAAATCGGACAAAGAGTTTGTTTCAGGAAATACTTCACGCTATTTTCATTTTCACCATATAGAGGAAATGAGAAATACGCACAAGCAAGTGACATATATCTTGGATCCTGCTTCTGCAGTTTGTCTCGCGGTTGCTTATTTCTACTCTTGTGTTGGTAACATCTTTCTGATACCTAGTATACCTGCTATTCTTGTAAGAGAAAAACATCAGTGTGGAAATTTCACTTACAAACACTATGTATTAAAGTCACTCTTTTGTTCTTGATTGGGTGACTTTATTGACTGACAGGTGCTATAGCCAGTCCCATCGTAAAGCAGAAACTGCGGGAACGGTTGATTATGAAGCAGCAGGCCTCCCTTGACCACAACAGTACTACACAATTCAGGTGAGAGAGAGAGACAGAGACGTTCAGAGCAGAACTGAAAGATGAATGTTTTTTCTGCAGAAAATGTAGAGAGCAGACTGTAAGAGTTGCCAATACAGTACAGTTTCTGCAAAAGGTGTTTGACTTTCCTGAAGTTTTATTGTGTTGATGCTGCACAGCTGGTCTCTGAAAAGATTCAGGAGAAAATAATAATACTGTGCCCCACTGTGCCTTTAATAGTTTATAGAATCCATGTTGACCATCAGACAGGATGGATAAATTGAGCAAAGCTGTCTCTATTCCCATTGATCCATAAAATGGCCATTGTGTCTTCCTTTACTGATTATAATGTTTCAATGAAATAGGTTTATTGAATACTTTAACAGAGTAAATCTGGATCCCGACATGCCCCCAAAGTCTCAGCCTACACCCTCTGACCAGCGCAAGGACCTCGCCCTCCGTAGGACAGGTGAGAAACTATTGGCTGTTTGTGATGAGGTTCCCATTATAGAGGCTGTCTGTGTCGGTTATTGGTGATTTTCCATTTCATCTCAGTTCTACTGTGGGGTACTCTGTGTAATTTGAGTTACGCAGACTCATCTGACTGCATAACTCAATGGGATATCTTGTTCAGCATGATACTTTCCAGTATCTAAGCAAACCTTCATTAAGTTACTTATTCTGAACTAGAGAGAGAGAGGGAGAGAATGAATGTACTGAGGAGTGTACTTTCGGGCAAGACAGAGGAAAGTCATCAAGTACCAGGCCTGCAGGGCAAGAAAGAGACCTAAGAGTCATAAAAACAACAGTGAGAGCGAGACACAAAGGCCAAAGCAGTTACATAACATTAACTAAGGTATGTGTAAAATGAACTGCGTGAGAGTCCAGAGCAGGTCTCCCTCACTGTGTGAATGAGAGTAGGAGTGGTTTCTTTTTACTGTACGTCTCTTCAAGGACTGTGACCATTCAAAATGCCATTATTTATCTGCGTTGCCCTAGCAGCCCTAGGTGCCAACACACACACACACACCCTCCTGTGCTTTTTTTGGCTTGGAGACAACAGTAAGCTGTCTTTTATCTGTACTGAGCCAGCCACTGATTTATTGTTTTGTTTGGCCTCATTGTAGCCTGACCAAGGTAAACATGGAACTTTTTCATGCCATTGACTAGTTCTGATGTTGTGCCGCAGATTGCTTTAACAGGGTTTTGTTATGCAAAATAAACTGATTTTATCATTAGAGTTCATGCATGACTGGTTGGATTCTAGCTGATAGATATGTAATGTATAAGACAGCAGCCAGATTTTCTTAGGTCAATGTTGATCATCAAGTTCTGTGAGCTTGTGAACAATACAACCATTTCACTTTTACCAGACAAAGGGGGTATAATTATGTGTATGTGTATGTGTTTGCATGCTTGTGTGGTTGCATGCATGCGTGTCTGTGCACATGTATGTGTGTGTATGAATGTACTCATGCATTCATTTGTGTGTGTTTTTTTGTGTGTGTGTGTGTGTGTAGTCTCTGAGCCCACTCTGAAGTGGAGATTAAAGAAGTACATCAATACTAGGCGAAGCCCTCTGCAGCGCAAGACCAGTGCACCTCCCATCGTCAAGCACAGGACAGCAGAAACCCTGGGTAGAGTCCCTACGTTCAACACCGTCACACTCATGGCATTATGCTGCTGTCTTATTTACACTGCTATCTTACCAACTCAACTCAACTTTATGTTGCTTATGTTGCTGTCACCTTACAACACGAGATGCATTAATAGCAACACATGTCATTTTAACACATCTATGACACAATTTGGGTAATATTCCAACACATTCTGTGCATCTTCAGGGACGGCACAACCTGTGCTGTATGAACACATCTTTTCTGAGAGTGTTGTGTGTCATCAGTTGATTAGGTGTCTCTCCATTCTGTCACCCAGACTCCTCCCCCAGCAGCAGTAGCACCCCGGCGTCGGGGTGCAGCTCCCCCAACGACAGCCTCCTATCGGACAGCGGGGCACTCCCGCTGACGGCTGGACTGGCCCACGAGGTGAGTCATTCTTTTATATTAGCAATTTAGCAGATGCTCTCATCCCGAGCGACTTATAAAAAGTGAGGTTGGGGCTCACTTCATTGGGACACATGGAGACATGAATCCATGAATGCATCCATTCACCTCTATCCTCTTCTTCTATCTAACAAGAGCCCTCATGGGCTCTGTCTCTCCCATTATGGATTTATCCATAAAAAATATGTATTATAAACTTTCTGGTTGCTCGCTTTATAAAAATAAAAATAGCTTAGACCTTATGTAGAGGAATCCATGAACAATCTAAAATTTCGGTCTTGTAGAAATTCGAAAAGCGTTATTCCACTTATTTTATTTAAAGGTCTTCAAAAAAGGACATTCAGTCATTTGAATGTTAATTGGGTGTTTAATGCATCACAGTACAGTAGTGGTGCCCAATGTTTTAAACAGGGAGATTTGAGAAGGCCAGATGGCCCAATATTCACCATGGCCATGTTACTTGATCACTCCTCGTCTAATTAAAACATTAATATCAGTCCATTTTCCATGTACTTAACTGTCCTCAGTTGTGTCAGTAGGGATGTGGGTAGAGATGTTTTTTTCAACACAAGTCTTGTAAACTTACCACCTGTGTGATATCACATTTACTATCTGAAATTTTGATATACTATAAACCACATTCATCTTCTCAGTATAGGGCGCTATGGAGAGAACTGAAATTACCTCTATTAGGGCTGCAACTAAGGATTATTTTCATTAAAAATTAATCTCTCGATTATTTTTGTATCATTTAGTCTATAAAATGTCAAAATAATGACAAATGGCCACCACAAGTTACCAGAGCCCAAAGTGATGTCTTAAAATTGCTTACTTAGTCAGACCAGCAGACAAAAAACCCCAAAGTATTCAGTTTATAATGATATGAAAAAGAGAAAAGCAAGCAAATGTTTAGTATTTTCACTTGATAAATGACTAAAACGATTAATCGATTATCAACATTTTTATAAATTAATTTTCTGTCGATCAACTAATCGTTTAATCGACTAAAATTTCAGCACTAACCACTGTCATATTACATATTTCATGTTTTGATGTTTTTATGCTCACAAAGAATAATGGATTAAAGCGTTGTGCATGAAAGGGAGTCTGTATATTCTAGTAGGCTGGTGAAAGTCTGTTGGTCTAGAAGATTAATATTTCTGTCTAACTCAGGCACAGAGGCTGCTGCTGCAGGATGGCAGTTTGGCCCACTTTACCTTGCCCTCCAGCGTCTCTGCCATGCCCACCATCACAGCTGGGCTTCCTGCACAGGTTGGCAATGACTGAATCTACATTCAAGCAGCTGCACTTACATTTTCTAACAAATTACTTGCAAAAAGTGCAAATTAATAATCAATAACCATTTTCTAATATAAACAGTTAATTGTACAGATCTTTCCTAACTATCTCATTATGCTACGACTCTGAACTTCTTAAATAGGGCATGTAAACCTCTTATAGGAACAGTTTTCCACTTCCCCTTGATCTATGTGGTACTTTCATATCTTGTGAATGAGTCATATGCCCGTTGATCATTTTCACTCGACTGCCGACGTCTTTTACTTGCTTTTTGATGTGTCTACCTCTTCCTGTCCCTAGGCTGACAGAAATCCAGTTAACCAGCGAGTAACCAGAGGTCTTCCAGTGTCCCTGCCTCAGATCTACCTGCCTCTGGACAGCAGCAGTCCGGCCCTGGCCCAGCGCCTGCAGCCCGTCTTCATACTGGAACCACATACTGGACTGGTGCACACACAGCTACTTCCTGGTGAGATGTATATCTGGTGTTGTACAGTAGGAACAGGCAAACCTCCGCACATGCTGATAAGCACACATACAGAACACATGCATTCGGACGTGTGAGTGCACACACACACTTTTTACACTACAAGCTGGAGCTGTATTGTACTCCATGCTGTCCTCTATATTGTACTACAGCAATCCTTTTGTCTGCATATAAACAGAACAACAGTGCCCTCTACTGCCACTTGACAGTTGACTTGACAATCAAAATGTTGTTACCCTCTGACAATATAGAAATATACTGTAAATGCAAGCAACCGAGTGTAATAATATCATTTTTCAGTACTACATTAGAAATATATTTTCTAGTAAATTCTGATTTTCCATTTTAGCATTTTGATAGTAAAATCCAGCTATGGTATATTTGTTGTGCGTGATTAATTCTCTCTGCTCTTTTCTTTCTATTTCTGTCTCTCATATATGAATAATTGATTTAGATTGTTATAATGCCACTATTATCTCTGCATGTCCTCCCTTTGCCTCCCCTAATTCCTCTTTCCTGTTCCTAACTCCATCCCTATCTTCTGCTCCACTCCATCACTCTTTCTCTTCCCATCTCGCTTGCCTCCTCCCCATCTCACTCCCCTCTCTTCTGTCCCTATTTTTATCTCTCTTTCATATTTATCGCCCTTCCTTATTATGCCCGTTTCATTTCTCTCTCCTGCTCCCCTTGTGCCCGTTTCCCTCTGCCCCCTCGCCGTCTCTCCTCTCATCTTTTTTGTTGTTTAACCCTGTTTTTATTTCTCCTCCTCCCTCCAGTTCGTGGTCCCGTTCCCCTGCAGCAGCAACAGCCTCATCTCTCCTCCCCTGCCAGAGGGGAAGGCCTGGCCATCCTGTCTTCCCACAGACCCCTGGGGCGAACGCGCTCAGAGCCGCCACCATACAGCCATTCATCCCTGCCCTCCCACGCTGGCCAACACCCACCCACCCAGCACCAGCTGTTCCAGCAACGCCACAACAGCCTGCTGCTGGAGAGGCTGAAGCAGAACACACACCTGGGCAAGGTGAGAAGAGGCAGGCGTGGGCACACAAAACGACACAAGCATGTGCAGTCACATGCAGATACACTATTTATTAGCAATATTGACACTTGTTTCTAGAAAGTGAAACTGCAACTGAAACGGTGAAATTATCACAGTGAAAAATTCTGGAATGAACAGGTCCTGAAGAATCTACACACTGCTGAATATCAGGAAAGATTCCTATTGACAAAGGCATTAGAAAAAAAAATCACATTTATATCGTTGTTACTGGGGAAGATGTAATTGAAAAGTTTGAGTAGCACTTCTGCACTATGCACCACATATATTTTGAACACCTATAATGAAACATAAATGAAAACATATTTTTTCTATGCTTTTGTGAAAAGCATTCTTTCCTAATATTCAGCAGTGTGCGTATTCTTCAAAAGCTCACTTCACTTTTTAAAAAAAAAATATATATATTAAAACTGAAGACTTATTAAGACTTTTTTTAAAGGCAAAAATGCCCAAAAAGTAATAGAAAAAAAAAACTCATATCTGGTGCATATCTGTAACCTTCTACCCTATGTCAGCTGATGAACAAGTCCAGTGAGAAGCCCCGTCTGACACAGATCCCATCGGAGGACATGGACCTGGAGGAGATCGGATCAGGATCGGGGTCGGGGCCAGGGTCCATGTGCGGCTCGGAGCCGGGCTCAGGGTGCGACGACAGCTTCCACAGGAGACAGAGCGCCGCCAGCACAGACTCAGTTTACGACACAGAGTCCACTACCTCCTCACGGGAGAGCTTGGTTGAATACTCACACTCACTCAATCAGGTACTAATATAAACACACACTCACATCTACGCACACACACACACACACACACACAAACTCTCCAAGTTATGTCTAAGGTAGATTTTGAACATTGTTTAGGAAAGACAGTGCGGTATCAATTGTTTCTCTTTTGAAGATGTTCAGCATTGCTTTGTGTGTGTGTGTGTGTGTGTGTGTGTGTGTGTGGACACATTGTTGTGACAATAACTCAAGAACAATTATGATATAAACTCCATACTGACACCACAGGTTCCCCCTATAGAGCGGATGCTCTGATTCGATCTTGGAGCACCTTGCTGCATAAATTTGCATAGTAATTAGGAAAAACTGATTTTCTTGACACTAATATAACTTCTTAATGCTTTAAGACACATATTTCATATTAATACTGCCCATGTGTTATGTAAAGACAATTTTGTTGACATAGTATGGCCTCATTAGCATAATGTTATCATGGTTATTATGGTGCGACATTAGGCAGCTCACGTGCCCCTTGTAGCCTCCTCTGAGTCTCTTATTCATGTAATACTAGACTAATACCTGTCTATCCAATGCTACTGTATATGAATTCACTTGTAGGTTTAAACTATATGTTCTTGCCATCAGGGGGCGACATAGCTCTATTTACACAAGCTGATAAGTCCAGAGTGGGCGTTATCGTAGCATTATGCTTGGGAATGTTGAAGTTGCTTTATCAGTTGCTTGCTCTAGACAAGCAGTATCAAATTGACCAAATAATGAGTGGCTTCAATGTACTGTACAGGGGCAGTGGAGATATGAGTGTTTGGAAAATGTATTACATTTAGTCTGGCCCATATACTGCTGATTTTAAATGGTCCTTCATTCCCTGTTCGCTCCCTCAGACACTGCGCTGGGAACCGCAGAGGCAGGTGATCCATAGACTAGGCACCCTGCTGGACCCCCTGGGTGTGCCTGTCCACCGGCCTCTGTCCCGGGCCCAGTCCTCCCCAGCCTCCACCTCCCTGCCCAGCCCTGCTGCAGAGACACCTGCCAAACTACGCTTCACCACTGGTGAGTTACATAGAAAGTTATTTGAATAGTAAATGTAAAAATCAGTACTTCAGATTGTAGAATGTAAAATAGATACACTCACTCAGTTTGTGGTGTAGTTCTAAAAAACTATACATTTTATTTCAAGTAATGTCAGATTTTATCATTAAATATTCAATCACAAAAAATGTATGAGTTAAGGTGATATTCTGCTTTGTGTGTGTGTGTGTGTGTGTGTGTGTGTGTGTGTGTGCGCGCGTCTAGGTCTGGTTTACGACACTCAGATGCAGAAGCACCAGTGTACCTGTGGGGACAACAGCCGCCACCCCGAGCATGCTGGGAGGATCCAGAGCATCTGGTCCAGACTGCATGAACGAGGCCTCAGGACCCAGTGTGAGGTATGACACACACACACACACACACACACAAATGACCACACAGAGAATTACACCTGTGAACATTGGCAGATGCATATCCTTAGAGTCAATACTGTGTGTGTGTGTGTGTGTGTGTGTGTGTGTGTGTGTGTGTGTGTGTGTGTAGCGTATCCGCAGTAGGAAGGCCACTCTTGAGGAGCTGCAGTCAGTCCATTCAGAGAAACATGTGCTTCTGTACGGCACCAACCCGCTCAACCGCCTCAAATTGGACAACCGCAAGCTGGCTGGTGAGACATACACACACATTTCCTCTCTCTTGTACACACACATAATGCATACACACACAAAAACATGCAGTACGTAATAATGATAATATATATAATAATCACAGTAATGACATCAGCGACAATTGAAGGTCACATATTGTTTCTTGTAGGAATCTTATCTCAACGGATGTTTGTGATGCTACCATGTGGAGGAGTTGGGGTGAGCACACACACACACAAACACTCATACACACGCACACACACACACACACACACACACACACACACGCATGACAGACCCTTGTACAACACAAGGAAAAGTCATGTGGGAATCTTTCCACTTATCTAATCACATTACCGAACAGCAAACATTACATGGCTGATTATGCCTCATTACGCAATTAAGCTAATAGGACGACAAATTACTGATGCTGTTGTTATTGGCTAAGATTATCTTGAAAGCCAATCAGAAACTAAAGGCTATACAAAGGTGAGAGATGGGAGTAAGAGGGGGGAACAAGGGGAGAGAGCATATTCACAAGGAGATTGCAGCTTGGAGGGGTGCCTGGGGAGCTGTGGCTGACTGAGAAGGAATTTATTTAGAGAGAATGGGTGTGGGGAAAGAGGGAATGTGGGCACAGAAGACGAAGATGCAACAAGAAAGAGGAGAAAGGTAGGAGAGCAGAATGGAGGAAATGAAACAAAGGAGGAGGGAAGTATTGACACTGGAGAGGACAATGAGAGAAGGAATAAGAGGAGAAGAGAGGACAAAAGACTTTTGTATGGCTTTGATAAGGAGAAGGACGGATAATGAGACCCCTGAGAAAAGGCTGAAGCATGATGAGAGGGGAAAAGACAGAGGAGAGAGATGAGAGGAGGAGGAAGAAGACGAAGAGATGGGGAAAGGGAGGGCAGAGGAGAGTAGGTAGAGGAAGAGGAAGGGGGCGGGGTGTCTGTTGATAAGACGACTGATCTGCCTGGATTTCCGGCCTTTGGCTGCTCTGGTGAAGTGGGCTGATTGGAACAAGATGGCAGAGTCGGTGATAAAAGAAATTCCTCTGATTTCATTGTTCCGCCACGCCAAACCACCAGAAATGTGAGTTTTGAAACATGGAATAACAGAAACGCAAGGCAGGGTTTATTCTAAGAATGGATGGGATGGAGAGATAAAGGATGTAAAAAGGTTTGTCAGCAATTGTCATCAATTGTCATCATCAAGTATACTGTGGCTCAGGATAAGAATATTGTTCTACATGATATTTTGCAAATAAATGTAGTTTAAAGTTGAATTGAATGAATGTGAAGACTAAATGTGCATTCATGTGCTGGTGGGTCAGCAGCTAAACAGCATTGCATTTGTGTGCTATTTTGTCACAAAATCAAACCCGGAAGACATACAATAAACAAACATGGACCTCTTGCAGCTTAACAAGCTAATTTGACGAACTTCATTCAAACAAATGTTGTAGAGCAACATGTGTTTTCTTACTGTTGACTGACATAACACTTGAATTCTTGGCCTTGTTGAGAAGGTTAAAGGTCATTGCATCATAACTCGGAAACTCTGGTAGCAAAATTTTCTCTGAGTTTCCAACATAATCAATTCAAATGAGGTAAACCTGCTGAGTGGAGGCTTTCCAGTTCAAAAGCTGCAAACTGGCCTGACTGGAAGGATTTCAGTCATTCTTTAGTGAGGGAGCCAGTCAGGGCGCAGTTAGTCTGAAACTGACTAAAAAAGGATGGATTTTTGAAAATGCAATAACTTTAAATGTAACCACTCAAACCAAATCTAATTTTAACAATATCTTATCATATCATCATATCTTATCATCTTATATCTATAATTAAATGTCTTTGATCATATGTGTATAAAAATAGAGGACAATTTGAAGTCCTATAATATAGGACCTTTAAAATCATCACTACAGTGGTGATTATTGGTAAATTTGACTTAAGTCATAGTAGCAGTGCTACACTGCAAATATCTTATTTCTGAGCACTCACTATCACCTCTGTCACCTCTCCCTCTGACTTTCATAACGTTGACATGAACATTTTAACCAGTCAGCTATGATCCTCGCCTGATCGTTGTCTCATCATTGTGTTACTGATAGGTTGACAACGATACAATCTGGAATGAGGCTCACACATCGACAGCATCCAGGATGGCTGCAGGCTGCGTTACAGACCTGGCGCTTAAGGTGGCACAAGGAGAGCTGAAGGTGCGTCTCTGTTCTCAACTATCTTATCAACTCTGTTATGTGCGCTCTCAGGAAAGTCAGAGCCGCAGTTTAACAGGTTGCGAGGTAAACACCATAATGTGTGCTTTAGCAGCTCCACTGGGTATTTCAGCCATTGGTTTGTAATAATAAAATACTCATCTACAACAGCATATCCAGGTGTAAGCTTTAAGACGTGAACCTTTTTTAGATTATAATGTTTGGCCACTCTTTTGTGAAAGCAGCAAGGTGTTAGATTTTTGTTCTTCTCTTCCAGAATGGCTTTGCAGTGGTGAGGCCCCCTGGACACCATGCAACCCGCTCCTCCCCTCTGTAAGTACAGCAGCATGTACACACACAACCACACACACACACACACACACACACATACCAAGAGCCAGGAGGTCTCTGCAAAAAGTTTCAAAGGTTTTTTTTTTTATAGATCAAATACACATTCTGAGAGAGAAAGAGAGAGAGAGAAAGTCTGCGTCTCTCTGTCTTAATGTGTGTGTGTCTGTGTTTGTGTGATGTGTGCTACCTGCCTAATGCCTGAGGCAAACTACCTCCTCTGCTCAGTTTCTTTCAAGCTTTCAAGGCACAGGGCAAAGCACCTCAAAAAAGTTTGTGTGTGGGTGTGTTTTTGTGTGTGCGTGCATACTTGTGTGCGTGGATGTGTGTCAGTCTTTGATAGGAGGCATTAGCCAACTAACCACATTCAGCTGGGACTGTGTGTGCGCTCAGCAGTGCTTGTCACTGGTTATTTATGGGATGATAATGACTTTTCTTGATGAGGGGAGTTTGGACAGCATATATGATATACCGTCCACACACTCGCAGTTTTACGACCCGTGCTGACACTGCCACTTCCAACATTCCTCCATTGTTTTTCATACATCAACACTTTTTTTTTTATGCACCTTCACCATAGACAGCGAGTGTTGGGTGAAGTGCTGCGCCAAGTTATGAGTTCATTTCTCTGAAACCATCTCAAATATCCTGCCAGCAATTCACACTATTCTATTGTTTGGAATGTAGAGTGTATTTTATGATAAGGTTGGTTTGTTTTTTGTTTGTCACAAAATTTGTGGGTACTGCATTTCTCAGAAGTGCAGGATTTTTGACTCAGCATAATTTTCTGTTATGAAATGTCATTTTTGTTTGTCAGCAATGGAAAATGAAATACAGAACAGCTTCAGATGCAATAAATTCATCCTACTTTCTCATGTTTGTATGGCAGGAACCTGTAAGTCTTACACATTAGAGTCAGTACTGCGATTGTCATGACCTAGACTGAAGAGCCCATATAACTGAGTATTGGGGAAATGCCTTTGAGGTTCATACGGTCCATATGGTGCGTGTATGATATCACTGTGCCGAAGATGTCCTGATAAACAGATGTG
>NC_136001.1:24005916-24058416 GCF_048128805.1 Centroberyx gerrardi | reverse complement strand
GAGAGTAGAGGAGAGGAGAGGAGAGGAGAGGAGGGAGGTAGGGGGTGCATTGTTAGGGAATCCAAAGGCGGCGTAATTAAGCCCAATGGATCCCAGATGGCTGGCTGTCAGTGACGTGAGAAGAGGGACGAGCTCCTAATAGGAACCAGACGGCTCACAAACGCCTTTGAACTGCCGCCCTGAGAGGGAGAGGGAGAGAGAGAGAGAGAGAGAGGAATCAAACGCGGCATGGGCCGTGCGCGCTTGCTAAATAACTGGCAGCGGGAGATGAGAGGAAGTGAGGAGGAGAGGAGAGAAGCGAGGGAAGTGGTCTCAGAAGAGTGGAGAAGACTATATGCGTGCGTCACAGTCCAGATATGTCTAGGGTCTCATTTTTATCTGCCTGTGTCACTCACATTTAGGTAGCACAGAAACGTCTTGTCTGTGGCTGCCACCTGCTTGAAGTTGCATGACTTTGACTGCCTTAAATTGTTTGCTCTATTACTATTTTTTTAACCATTATATATCTAGAGAAGGTTTGCAGAGGGCGCGTCTTCTTTTTTTCAGCGATGCTCTGCTTTACATTTCAACAGTTACACACATTCACACCTGGGAGCTGCCCCAATACAACCGCAGTCTTCTACTCTTGGCCTCTGACCAGCAGTGGATCAAGCACAGTGATCAAGCACTTGGAAGATGAGCTTTGATAATATATCTTTCTTCACTTTCAAAGTGAAAGCGCTTACACTGAGATTTGCAGTGAAAAAGTCCTGCAGTAATTTCAGTTTTGGTTTTCTCGCAGACAGTATGATGTTTTTCCACTCAATAAGCAAAGTTGAACTGTAAATTGAATTTGGTGAAAGAATTAAATTGGGATTTTTTTTTAAATCTGCTTTGATCTTTGCTCAGTCTATTCTGGTGTCAACTTTGAAACCCATCAATCACTTCCATTGCCAAAACCTCCCAGTGCCCAGAAAGATAACTCCTGTCACATTTCCTCACAATCTTTCAATGAATTCCTCTCACACACTGACATATGACATTGCATTTACTGTAATGATGTGCTCATGAACTGGCACTCTAATAACTTTTTCCCTCCCAAATCTTTCTACACTTGCAGAGAAAATATTATAATTCACATTACAATTCACTCTTAACTTTATTTAGGCTGTGTTGCTTGAATACACAAAACATTACTGATGGGGAACAGCAAACAGTGTCCATGGCCTGTGGGATGTACAGCATTTTGTTTTCTCTCTTTCTCTTCAGAGCGGTGGTGATGCCCATCGCCCACGAGTTTTCCCCTGACGTGGTGCTGGTGTCTGCTGGCTTTGATGCTGTAGAGGGACATGCATCACCGCTGGGAGGCTACAGGGTCACAGCCAAGTGTAAGGCTCAGTTAGCACTTAGCACACGCACACGCTCATACATAAATATGAATGAGTGTCGTAATATCTCTTCCTTACTTACACACAAAGACACAATCTGAAAGTTAATCGTGTTTAGTTTTTGTGGCTCCTATGGATATTCTTAATCTTCAAAACCATGTTATCTTAACCCCATTATTCCATGAATAGTAGCTGACCAGTCGTCATCTGACTCAACCTGTGTGTGTGTGTGTGTGTATGTGTGTGTGTGTGTGTGTGTGTGTATCCTGGCAGGTTTTGGCTTCCTGACCCGTCAGCTGATGTCCCTGGCCGGGGGTCGGGTGGTCCTGGCTCTGGAGGGGGGTCATGACCTCACCGCCATTTGTGACGCCTCTGAAGCCTGCGTCAGCGCCCTGTTGGGCAAGGAGGTGAGAGGGGTGTGTGGTGTGTGAGTGCTTGTGTGTGTGTGTTTATGTAGAGGTGTATTCCATCCTCTCACCACTGTGTCTCGGTTGTGTCCCAGGTGGAGCCCCTGTCCCAGTCCGTCTTGGACCAGAAGCCTTGTGCCAACGCTGTGGTCTCGCTGCAGAGAGTCGTCCAGATTCAGGGTGAGAACTGAGCGCCCCACACACCTCACCACCGCACAGCCCGGGTCATCCTGAACCACACAGGTCATTCAGAGGGATGACATGTTTGCAGGACTCTACTGAAATTACAGAGCTCACAATACATGCATACAGATTTTGGAGTGGTCTCTGCTGTTTCATTTGCTGTTTTAATGGGTTTTGGATGTATCAACAAAGAAATTCCAACAATTACAGACAACTGGTAGAATGAAGCATTTTATTATATTGCCACATTTTGTCTCATGCTACTTGTTTAGTAGACAAGACACCTCAGAGGTTTGAGGTTTCAATATGTTCTGAAGTTTTCACTGTGCACGTTGGCTGTTTCTGTTTTTCCTCTACAATCTTCAACATTTACCTTCTTTATCTTTATCTCAGTAGTAGTCTCACTGTTTCCCTGTTCCACTCACCTCCACTGTCTCTTTTGGCTTTCCTATCTTGCTGTCTCCAAGGTCAGTCATAAGCCATGTTTCAGTTCAATTGTCAAGCAGATTTCACACAAACTTTTGAAATGTCGCAAAAAATAGGAAAATGTGAATTAGATGCATTTCCATCAGCTGGTTTGAAGCGAATAAATAGGCTGAATGTCACATCCACAAGAAAAAATGAATTTAAAGAAATTCAAGAATTGAATTGTGTGTTAGCTAGCTAGTGTTAGCTAAAGCTAATGTCTTACCCACTGCGAGAGTGGGTAATGCATTTCTATTGATATTTATTGCATAATTTGTTTATTGACAAAAAAGAATGCTTCAAGCGAGAACAACTTTTACGATGTGGATTACATTTTATCCAATTTTGCAGTTTTTAATTCGATGTGTCATAATTCTCTATAGACTCTCTTACATGCTAACTGTCTCTCTTGGCAATCATCTTGTTTAGCATTTCATCTCTGTTTCCATCATTTCTCCACTTAGCACTCTAACCCTCTATCTCCTCACCACTACTGCTCTCCGGCCACCTCTCCTCCTTTCCATCCCTGTCTCCCATCCCTCCCTCCAGCCCTCCCACACACACACACACACACACACACACATACATACACACAGACACAGACACACACACGGCCGCCCTGGCTCCAATTATCTTCAAACACTTCTCTGGCACACGACCTTCGCAACATCCCCTCCTGATTGCACACAAATGTTATCCCAACCAAATTAGATTAATTAAAAATATTTGCAAAGCCACAAGAATGTTAAGCCCGTAATTTAGGCCTGGGGTGAAATATATGCGAGTTGCATACTCCCAACACACACTCAGAACACACACAGATAGAGATGGACACATTCACACTCCAGTACACATCATACATAATGATTGATTTTCCTTCCGCTGTGTGTCAAAGGACACACGCATGTCCTGAACTTGGAGACTTTGAGAGAACAGATTTAATTTTAGTGTATGTTGCTAAATGGATGTTTAGATCATGGGCTTTAATATTATGCATTTTGACAGCTATGATTTTGATTATAACTTATGTTAATGACCACAGGAAAGTAATGCCACAACTACTGCCAAAACTGTGCTTATATTCAGATCAAACAGCTACAGCTCCAAGTAGCTTTTTAATAATTCAACATAGAGCACATACAGTAAAGCCACTTTCTCTCAAGGAACCATGCATTAAGTATGAAAACATCATTGGAAATACCAATGACTGAAGCCATTAATCTCTCGCTCTTTCTCTCTCCTCTCTCCTTCCCCCTCTCCCTCATTTCTGTTCTCTCTCCCGTCCCGCTCCTCCCTCCAGGTGAGTACTGGCAGAGTGTGAAGTCCTTGGCTGCCACAGAGGATCTGTCCTACCTGCAGGCCCAGAGACTGAGGCTGAGACGAGACTCGGACAGCGAGGCCGTCACCGCCCTGGCCTCGCTCTCCATGGGAGTGCTCGCCTCAGACAGGTAACACAGGCCAGCGCAGTGCAGCTTACATGTCTAGAAATGTGTTTATATCTGCAACCATGCAAATAAACCAGTTACAAATTCTGCACAGCCTTACAGTGTTATTGTACTGTATGATATGATAAAGTCACCCCCAGTCATTGTAATTTGTGTATATTTGGGTATATCAGTTATTTGCGTCAGTTAAACAATCACAAACAATTACTGTTGTGCAGAAAGCTGTACATATGTTGTTAACACATTTTTTTTCTCTTTCTTTTAATAAGAAAACATCCCGATGAATTCATGGAGAAAGGGGATTCCATGTAGAGAAGAAAAAAACCTCCTGATAAATACCTTCAACCAAGTACCAGTGCACTCGAACACACACACACACACACACACGCACACACACAAAGCTATGCAATTGGACCATCACTGGAAGCAGATGTCCTCCTCAGTTCGACCACTGTATTCAACGCCTCACACAAACTCAGCCGCCTCCATCTGCATTACTACTGGGCTCAGTCTGACCACTCACCTGCCTCCACAAACACACTGAGGACACACCGCTCACCTGGACACACACCGAGGAGACTAAATACTCATATTCCCATGATGCCTCTTCAGGCATTCCTGAATGGGATGTCACTTAATGAACTGAGAAAGAAGGTGAAAAGAAAGATAACCAGAAGCAGATTGATGAAGGATCTTAGCTCACAGCCACTCTCATGTACCATTGGGAGCTAGCAACTTGACGTAGCATGAAGACACTTGACAAAGCGCAGCTCTGCGACTTTAAGCGTTCACCTTGGATATGACTCCCACAAGACCTGTT
The DNA here is from genome assembly GCF_048128805.1 of Centroberyx gerrardi. Classification (NCBI taxonomy): domain Eukaryota; kingdom Metazoa; phylum Chordata; class Actinopteri; order Beryciformes; family Berycidae; genus Centroberyx; species Centroberyx gerrardi. The sequence continues at coordinate 24,053,729 of NC_136001.1, read as the reverse complement.
TGAGACCACTCAGGCTGTTGTAACCTTGTGGGGGGTCAAAGGTCACCTTGGCTCACTGGAGCCAATCACTCGGAAAGGAAGAAGTCGTCCCCGCAGGACGTGCCTGTGAAGGAGAACAGATATATCCTCTGCACTTAAAACACGTCCCACTATGATGATGTCATTTGTCTATTTGTGACAAAGATCCAATGAAGGAAAATATCAGTGATCAGGAAAAGATCAGAGTATTTCTGATTGTTTTGCACTGTACGTTGTGTAATGTGAACTTGAGGAAGCTTCATTCGTAAGCTGGAGGAGACGTGGCTTTTTGTTGACAACTAAACGTCTTGTTTTGCTCATGTTTTTACGCTTATTTTAATAGGTGTGTATTTGACCTATGGCATACTTCATTGTCAACACAAAATGTAATGACAACACATTTTTTTTAAAGAATCCAGCAAGAGTGGAGCTACAGTGAAGCCTGTGATACATATGTTTCATATTGTATTGGATGTCCTCAGATTTTCTTAAATCTTTTTTTTGTCTCCTGGGCGAGTGCACGCAGTAAAACTCAAGACCGCTGTATTGCTCCCCATAGAACAAAAGAAGACAAAGCAGTCTTAACAAAGTGCATCTTAATTGTGTATAAATAAATGATGTTAGTGACATTAGTCACAATGAAGAGCTCATACCTCTAGCCACTGGAGTATCAGAAGCTGTGGATAAGAAGAGACTAAATCAATCAGAAAGATTCCTGGATGAGATTCTTTACACGTCAGGCAGGACAGAGAGCATCCGTGACTCCTCAGATTCATGCAGTATGTCACTTACAGTATGTCACACCACACACACATGATTGTATATGTGAAGATGCAGATCAGCCATTCACATCACTTCTCTGGCATGAGGAATTTCTTGCAGTGAGGTTGAGTTGTGGATTCCGGGTGAGAGCTGCATCCGAGCCAAACTCGCTGTGGGTAATAACTGCTTTGCCATCGGTCTTCTGCATCTATCAGGCCTTTGACAATCACACACGAAAACAAGTGCACTTATAAAGCCCTCAGGAAAGGAGGGTTAGACAAACGACTTGCGTCTTAAAATCCTAACTCGGATGATGCTCGTTAAGTGGACCAGTGTTTCAACCTGTGGATGAGCATTCCTGCTGTATTTTGTAAATCTCTTTTATACTTTTTTTTCTACCGTAACAAAGACAAGTGAGCAATCCTTTGTTCACATTATTGATCTTGTGCCGTTCTGTTTACTGTCAGTGTCAGGGATGTTTTGCTCCCTGGACCAAACAAAGGCATTTTAACAGTTAGCATGGAGTAATAATATTGAGATAGTTGAATATCCACACAGTGCAATTGGACACAGGTTAAGCGCAACCAAAGCTTATGAGAACAATGTGCCGTCCATGGACTGGCATGGCTTAAATAACTTCAAAGACTTTCAAGAGTTTATGAATGTTTCTTTTTTCTATCCAAACAGTCGAATATCACAAAAAGCACAGGCCGAATACATAAACAACTTCATTTTTCAAAGAACTGACGTGACTTATATTTATAAATTCAAATTCAGTGTCTTTGAAGTGCTCTTTGCATGTCTTACAGAATTTTGACGGTGCTATAGATGATTTTTTAATTGCTTTGGTATTTCCTTTCTTTCTTTCTTTAGGTTGTGCTGTGTATGCAACCAGAAACCTATCAGATCTATGTTAATGTAATGTGAAAACAAACCATAGTGAGAGAATGGAGTAGTTTCAGTTCCATGCCGTATAGGACAGTCCGTTAGAGGAGTTTATTGTACATTTGTCTTTTTTTGAAGTAGTTTTATTAAGAGAACATTCATTACAGTGACCTGACATATCTCTTGTTTTATTGTTTGTCTTAATGCAAGTGTCTTATTTTTGTATTTGTGTCCTCACAAATTAACCCTGTTCATACCTAGAGACCAAATTACAAGTATTGTCCCATGTGCCTTGAAGTATCATGCCGACCAACCTGTGTGAAGGTAGCCTTAACAGACTGGATCTTAATTAAAACTGCTGGCCAAGTCAAGTCAGAAAATGCCTCATCTCATTTTCTCATAACTGGTCTGTTCTTTCTTTCTGTACAGTGTACATAATGACTTTGTTTTGATTTATTGTCTGCCTTTTGTCTTTTCTACTATTTGTGTCTCAAAAAAAAATCCTTAATAAAGGTAAATTTTATTCACTTAATCCTTATGTGAATGAATTATTTGAATTGTGATAGCTTGGTCTTTTGAATGAAATAGTTGGGGCACTAATTATTTTGTTAATCATTGATTATTTTCTTGTGAGCAAAGTCTCCGCGGCTCCGTCTCATACCTGAATTTCCACCGAATGTTTGCTGGCATCAAAATAATGCACTTATATATCAGCAAAACATTTTATTGTCCACAGGAGCTGACATAATAAAGATTATTGAAAGCAGATGGCAAACAAAACAAAAGAAACACGATCAACCAGCAATTACACTATTTATGGTTACAAATGAATCCTCTATGCTGTAGCAGTAATCACTTCATCATCATTTTGGCACATTGTACACAGAATTTTCTACTGTATTAAATGCATTATCCAATCACTGAGAATGTGTCACAGCATAAACTTTGCAAAAATATATATTTTTTTAAAAATGCAGAAAATACACATACATTGATCAGATTTTCTTGCATTAAAAAATACAGCTTTCTACAACATTCACTAATGGCACAACTGAACTTTGTTTACAGCAATACAAAGGAGATGATGTCTTAAGCATTTAAAATGTGTAACTCCATTCAGTGGTCTCCTAAGTTCCCAACATAAAAAATAAAAAATAAAAATCTAAAAGTAAACACAAGTGGAATAGTGGGTGATCTAAGATCAGTGGTTTATGGTTTACATAGATATTTTCCCATGGACATTTTTCATTATGTAAAGCCAAGTGTAATCAATATGCAGAGTTTGCATAATACAGTGTGCATACACCAATTTCACACACAGAGTCACTTTAAAACCCCAAAATACACAGAAAGCTGAACAGTTACTACAGCACGAAAGTCGAAAATTTGCGTTAAATTCCTCGTTGCTCTTCCCTTCCCACAAGATGGGGGTTTGAGAGCCAGAGCGATTAGCTTATTAGCATCTTAGCTGTAAACATTCATTGGCTGTGACCGCCCTCTAACCATCTCTGTGCCATTAACATTAGTCATCTTAATGTTCGTCTGGCAGTGAGTCATCCTATTTGAAATGCTGTAAAAAAAGAGTTGGGTGGACGGTTATCACAGAGTTACCCAAGGCACTCAGACCGGCAGCCATTTTGTTTCATTGTCTCCGCAGGCCAGCTGTTAGGTTTTTGTTGTTTTCGTCATTCAGAATGTTCATCGCTTGACTGTCATGTCTCCCCACCAGTGTTCAGTGTTTCAGAAACACGTAGTGAAATTTGTTAGAGTCAAGCTGCAAGGATACACCTCATTGTCACGTGTCAAGCACATGTGTCCAGTCCGCTTTGAGGGAAAGAGAGAGGGGGATTTTTAAGATGAAAAGACCGGGGATTTCTCTGTTGAAGTGTCGCCGGTGAGTCAGCAACACATTTCTTCTTTTAGGAGGCAGAGAATTGTCCTTTTGTCAGTTTGTCTAGAGAGAGGAGAAATATAGAGAAGTTAATATCAATGTCTTAACCTTGTCCTCTCTCAACATATAAAGACACTTCACACGCTATGTTTCATCAGCGTTGCAGTCTCAAGGAACAAACGATATGGCGGCTTAGTTGGTGTGAAAATACTTTGATTTCTTTCTGTGGAAATATTCTAATGAAAGTCTTGTGTGTTGGAGATATAAAATGTACAAACAAACAAACAAACACTTCTGCTCAGCGCAAGTGGAAAAATACCCACAACTCCTTAGCTTTCAGCTTCTTCTCTTGTTTTAACAAGCAAACATTTCATCTGGAGCATTCTCAATTCTCCCTAATTACAGTGTGCCTTTCCATGCTTCGAGAGAAATAGAGAGAGAGAGAGAGAGTCCAGTAAGCAGAATGTTTTGTGGGTGTCGTCCCATCACATAACTTTCATTATGCCATAAAAGTGCAAACTGCCAGACATAACTTGTTTTCTGTCATCTAACAAACAGATTGTGACAAAGTATAGGGCAACTTGTCCCATTCTGCTGCATTGGTTTGCTTCTCTCTTTACCCAAAAGTTACTGCTGGAGCTCTCTAAGAGTAAAGCATAATAATGCACATTAGCACATTTCGTCATGCAATATCTGACCATGAAAGCAAATACCTTCACAAGGGCCCCAGGATTGTGTTTGTTCTTTTGTGGAGCATTTTCTTTTTTTTTTCGCAATTGTTTTACACTTTATAGATGATTTCCTCTATTAATTCATACTTAAACGCTTACTACTGGGCAGCGAATTGTAAGTGAATGTGAGAGACATATTGGGACAATGTTTGACAAAGCCTGATGCATTCTGGATCAAACACTGTTTTAATCATACAGCTTTTCCTTTCATCCAACGCTCCTGCCTACGTGTCAAACCAGAACGTATTCCTCCGTGGCTCTCTATCACTCCAGCTGTCTGAGCAGGCCTAACCCAGTACACACACACACATACTGACGTACACACACACACACACACACACACACACACACACACACACACCACCTGCACTCGCCGTGGCTCAAAGTTTGCCCCTCTAAAAATAAAGATGAGTATCAGCAGCCCACAACTTCTGGATGGGGCTGATTTGCAAGGCTTTTAAAATGCAGATGGGCGGCAGAGGACTTTGCATCTGGTCCTAGATCAGTCCAAAGTTAAAGCCAGAGATTTAATATGCATAGCAGAGCATCCAGCAGCTGGTCAGTCCAAACTGTAACACACACACACACACACATACACATGCATACAAACACACACACGCACACATGCACACAGCAGAGCCAGGGGTTCCGGCAGAGGAAAGAGCAGCAACAGGCATTTTGATTGGAGTATAAACAGAATGGAGTGTATTGTTATTGCCAACTCAAACAGAACAGCCCTCTCCTTCTATAAATCCCACACTAGGCCAGACACCCACGCACCCTAAACACATGTTCAAGGAAATGCGCAAACGTGTGCACTGTGAATACATGTGTAATTATACACAAGCTATATACTCCCACTGAAAATATTAATGGCTAATCTGTACTGAATGTACAAACAATCAGGGACATTTGCTCCTTTCATGAAGTACACCGATGAGGTGAATCCAGGCAAAAGCTATTATCCCTTATTGATTTCCCTTATTCAATCTAAACCAATCACAAAGGAGGAAATGTCGATAAAGAGAAGCAGAGGAGTTAGAGAAGGATTTTTAAGCTTTGAGACAATTGAGACGTGGATTGTGCAAAAGGTTCTGCAACTTAACATCAGGAAGATGTCCCCAATATTTTGTACATTATGTATATTTTCATATGTATGAGCAATGCGCATGCATGCTTTTAATATACGCACATATGTACACACAGAAAAGCATGTGCATTAGCCTCAACAGACCATGCACCTTATGCACACCACACACACACACACACACACACACACACACCTACACACACGCTTCTGCCTTTGAAAATTTCCTGGTTATTGCCAACCTTGGCCATTTCCTAAGATTGGAAATTTAGGACAATTGCAGGCCTTGTATTTTCTAGCACTTTCTGTGGCGGCCCCTGCGGAGCACAAGATAACAGGAGGGAGGGCAGAGTGGCGGGTAATGACTACCGAGCTGCGTTCAAGGACACTCCGCTCCACATGCAGGGGCCTTGGCTTTCCATCCACAGCACTGGAACCTTCAAAGTCTGCTGCAGAGGCCACTGAGGATTTAATAGTAATGCAGAGTGGAACACCTGGAGTGTGCACATGGCCAGCGGCTGTGTGTGTGTGTGTGTGTGTGTGTGTGGACGTGTGTCTGGAGAGTGTAGCACTCAAGTGTGTGTGTGTACGTTGTTACTGTGTAGTATATCATACTACAGTATTATTTATTCTTGCACTGCGCACTTGTCGATGGGTCTATGCTGCATCACAGTACATTTGATTTATTGACATAGTACTTGTGATTTACTGATTTCTGTACAGTGTATAGTGTGTAATTGCGTGTGTATGCGTGCATGCACATGCTAGTAATATTGTATCTATATGTATGTCTGCTTACAGGCGGGTGTGCTTCACTGTGTGTGTGTTTGAAGATGTGTGTGTTCACCTTGATCTCTCTTCTATCTGATGTAAAGTCTGCGTTTCCTCCAGCACCTTGTTCTCCCCTGACACACATATGCACCTTTACATGGCCAGAGCTCAGCGCGCTGCTTGCTAAGGGACTGGCTCTGCTCTGCACCTCGTCATCTCTCAGCCCCTCACTCTTCCATTTAAACGCTTATCTTGCAGGCTGACGTCTGCCCTCAGAGGACTCACTGCCCACCGGCTTCCACAAATATAAACCGTAATTTTTGAAAGACTGAACCCATGAGATGAGAGAGAGAGATATCTCTGAAACATCTGCACGTGTATTCCTGTTTACTTATGTGCAGATGTGTGCACATACACACGCACACATGCACACACACACACACACACACATGCTTGTGCACGCTGCTGCACAGGTAATTAAAGCTCACTACAAAACAGGTCCACACACACAAGCACACACACACAAGCACACATGTACGTTGACATAAGCACACACAGCGCCCTGTGCCCCCCTGGCACACACACCTTCCTAATGCCTCACAACTGTTTCCAATCTAAAGGTTCCTGCTTGTCTGGGCCCCGGCGGGGCCTGATTGCACGACACTGGATACAAGATCCTGAGGAGAAAGGGCAAGGCTGCAGGGGAGAGAGAGAGAGAGAGAGAGAGGTGCTTCCTCTTTCTTTCCTTCACTTTCCCTTTCTTTTTTCCTCCTATACTGTACCTGTCCAGGACCCCTGTGTCTGTTTAAATGGTCAGAAAAATAATAGGCCGTGCCTGAAGTCTATGAGACTAAACTGGAGGGAAACTGTTGTCTTAAGTACATCAGAAGTCTGCCAAGTAGGCTACTGGACCTGTAGTGTTCATCTTGATTACAATAACGCTAAATATGTTGTTAGTTCATTTTAGGCAATGAAGTGTAACTACTAAGGTACTTTCTACCTCATAACTTACCTTATTTTAGTTTAAGTACCTAATATCCACTAATACCCATATTGTTAACAACTATTAACTGAAGCAGTTTTACGTAACAACCAACAACAACATAACAATTCATAATTAACAAATAAACACATTTTACATATTGAAAAAATTATGTAAAAAATTACGTCTGAGCAGCTATAGATATAAGTGGTGCAAAATATGTTTCTTTTAAAGTTTAGAGCTATTGAAGATAATGAATGCAATGCAAATGTGGACTAAACTCATCTGAGTCTTTTAAATTAAAACAATTAAATCACAGTTTCTATTATATAGTTTAGATTATCTTTTTGCAGAGACACTTCAGTACATGCTTTTTATAAAACATGTATTGTATAATGTAGAGTAAAATGCATATGTGCATATAAATTCAAAGTAAAAAAAAAAAAAGTTAAGAGATGTTTGTTTTGTTAATGCTGTCTTTTACACATAAATGCTAAGTAAAAAAAAAAGATTCCCTGTTGGTTGCTGAATACTGTGATTATCAAACCAGTAACTGTACTGTATGTGAATGGGAGCCAACTCAACATGTGTTGTAATCATGCACTTCTTAACCGTTTACATTTCTATCAAGCTTTTGGTATTCATTCAATATTTTCAATATTTAATGAATTTAATGAATAATTCAAATTCACTATTTTTATGCACATGCAGTTACTATCTCCCTGCTGAAATTTGGAGCTGTTAACAATAACAGATCAAATTTGATTCAAATGATTAATTCTGTGCACATCTGCTATGAGGTATTCCAGAGGCTTTGCCTCATATTTGTCTCACAATATTTTACAAAATCAAAATGCATGAGAACATTTGTGAATAGCAACAACATTCATGCTTTACCCTTTTTTTTTAACATGATTTATTTGAATAGGTGGCCTGTACACATTTGTATATGTTTTATTTCTCTTGTTTATTTTGTGTGTTCAATGCATTCTCACTATTTATTCATAGAGCTGAAAGGCTACAGATAATGTACCAGAGCAAACTGTCACTGTTTTGAAACTGGTAAGAAATACCAAGGCACATAAATCAGTTATATCGATGTCCATGTGCTGATGACATGAGGAAAACAGAGGTGTGTGTGTGTGTGTGTGTGGGTATGTGTGTATGTTTCCATACCTGAGGGGCTGCAATGGAGCGGCTTGTTGCATTGGACTAAACTGTAAGGCAGACAAGAGAGAGCAATGGAAGTGGAAAAATGGAGGGGAACAAGGGGAACTTTTTAGTTTTAGTTGCATAGACACAACCAGATGTTAACACTGAAAACTGTGGCCTGCTGAGCAGTGTATGGCAAGGTTTGGGATGAAAAGATTAAGATCAGACCAGAAGGGAAGGTTTAATAGTGTGCAGAAAGGGAGAAATAGGTGCGAATACAGACAGAGGCAGCGGGGCAGAGATGAGGACAGGAGTGGGTTAGGAGGGAAGTTAAAGGGGGGTCCTAGTGGCTGGTGGACATGGCCCAGGCACCCTCCATCCTCCAGACGGAGAAGGCGTAGCTCAGTCTTTCATGGGCCAGGTAGTTGCAGCTGGCCAGCTTGGCGTCCATCTCGTCGCTCTGCAGCACCTGGTAGAGGAAGTCGATGTAGCGCGAGGCCAGCTTAAGGATCTGGATCTTGCTCAGCTTGTCCGAAGGTAGCGTGGGGATGATCTTGCGTAGGGAGGCGAAGGCGTCGTTCAGAGACTGAGTACGTTGGCGCTCCCGCACGTTGGCAATGACACGCTGGGTGTGCAGGTCCTCGAAGGGCTGGTCCGGCCCGGGGCCTAGCGACGTGGGAGCCAACGAGACCACCGCCGTGGGGCTTTTCTTCACCCTCTTCGGCCCGGACGGGAGCAGGCTGTTGGGACTGCCGGTGCTACTCTCCTCCGCCCGGCCGAGGCTGTCCTTCTTGGGATAAGGGGAACGTTTTCGGCTTCCCGGTTGGAGGGTCTTCTTAGAGCCCCTCTCCAGTTCCTCCTCGCTGGCCCCCAGCCCTCCTTCAGGGGAGTTGGTGCAGGACACCTCTTCTCTCATTGTAGCGTCCCACTGAAGACCCTCTACTTTCCCCTTCAAAGACAGGACGCTGTTGCTCTGCCTTTTTCTCCTTTTCCCCTTGTTGACTCTTGCAATGTCTACAAAAGTGAACTTGACAAGCTAGTCTGAAATGTGTTCTCCTCCTCCAAAGAAAGCAGAAGAAGAGATAGCTGTCTTAACTTACGGCTGTTGAAGCTCCATTGGACTGGATGTCACTCAGACTGTCCTGTTTCCTGGTTACCTTGTTAAATTTCTCACTTTCACATTCCCATCTCAACCTGGCAGTCAGAACAACAACAAACCATCTGACAGGCAGGTCCACCTCCGCGCCTTTTATACCCGTCCACTAACCAGGGCCTGCGGGCGGCTCCCATTGGCTTAGTGGAGCTCAACTGGGCGGGGCCTGGTCCGAGCCAGGCAGGGAAGCAGGAAGTGTGCGTTAGCTGGGTGGATGGTGGAGGAAGGGGGTAAGTGGCCCTCTCAGCCAATAAGAAGCGCCGTGTCTAATGTTGCAGGAGATGTCTGAGGCTTTATGGGTTCCAGATTTCTGCTGGAGCTCGCCTGGCGTTAGTCCGCACCCTCGTGTCTGCATTCTCGTTCATCAATTCATTATTAGGTCAGGAATAAACATAAAACCTTTTTTTTTTTTCAACAGTCATCAATGTAAATTTAAGCGATATTGCTGAACACTTGTTTATGCTCTTCTTTTTGAACACATGCTTAAACTGACTGGAATGGGAATGGAAAAATGTATTTCACAACAAATGTGTTGCAGAAAAGTCATAAATCATATGTGTTGATGCAGTGCGAAAACATGTTTATTTTTTTTCTCAAATAAGAGAGAACAAGTGGCAGTTCACCCTAACATTTATCTGCCGTGATCCCTATCATGTTGATAACCAGATACTGTAAAAACAAATCTGTTAAACCACGGGTCACTCCGTATTCCCAGTCAATGAAAATAATGTGGATTAACAGAATGAAGGGGGATTTATAGGTTAAACAATACACTTTATGATGTGGAATTCATGTTTATAAATGGCACAATTAGAAACTTTACCACGACAAATCATGAAGCCTTGAAAACCCAAAGGGATTTTTTCATAAAGCTATTCAGCCACAGTAGCTTTAAGTAGATCTGAGAGAAAATGTGAGGTTATGCAAGCTCACATTCTGGAGAGAATTTCATAAGATGAGCTGGTCCTGACATATCACTGTCTCACAGTCTCATACTTGACAAATATGTTTAGAATATTTATTAAAATCCCTTTAAAACACTCATTATTTAAGACATGACTGATGCATCTTGTAGAAAAGTGCAGAGACACTTTATGGAGGAACAACTCAAACGTTGCTGCTGACATCAGCCTCCTAGTCCTCTGTCAGATCTCCATGGAGACGGCCAGAGAGCCCAGACAGGACCCTAAATAACCCTTGACCTCAGTGCCCCAGTGACCCCAGCCTGCTAAGGTGAGAGAGCCGCTAATTGTGCCATCCATGCCCTCTGGCGAAGCCGACACATGTTCCCGCTCTACACCGCGGACCCATGGGAAGACACATCTGGGCCTGCAGCCACTCAGCTCCACTAGCAAACACCTACATACGTTTTCTACATGTTGTCAGTAATGACACAGCAGAGTCTCTTGAAGTAACGATAATGACTAGCTTGGACGGCTCGTGTTTGTACGTCATTTCACAGAAAATCAACCTTGTGGCCTCTTACACCTTCATGCATCATGACTAGTAGGGGTTTTTTCCAAGTTGCAGAAAATATGTACTTTTTGATGACAGCATGATTAATAATGGCTTTCATATTTAAGCACCTCCCAACAAATGCATTTTCACAAAAAATCATTACATCTCTCTTGTTTCCAAAACTAATTTATTTTATTTTAAAATTCAGTCATTGTCCAGGGAATATATAAAGACACAGAGTCAACACATTTTATCACAAAGTGGTATTTACCGATGAAGGTTTCGTGGAATGTAGCTAATTATATCATTCGTGACACGGTGTTGTGACAGTTTTCTAGCCAACAATTTGGGTGTGATTGGCAGCATTTGAAGGACCTAAAAGTGAGCTATGTGAAGAGAATGGTTCAGAAGATTTTGATGAGCCCCATGATTGCACTGGTTTAGATTTCATTCAGAGAGTGAAGTTCAATGGAAAGTAGCTCGATCCCAGTCGGATTCAATCAGCTCAGAAGAAAAAACTCATCTGGCCATCAAAGTGGGGCCGTGGACAGAGACACTGAATTATACGAGGCCGTATTTACATAACAGGCCAAGTCAATTCCGGGATTAACTGGTATTAGAATTGGGTTTGTTGGGCGCACTGGTGGAGACAGTGGATCTTTGCAGAGGGACAGGAAAGCCATTGTTGCTGGGGCTAACCCTGGGAGCTGTTGCTTACCTTAGCGAAGCATGCCTCCATGCCACCATCATGGAAAAAATGAGCTAACGAACCGAGTAGGCTAACAGGAATGGCGTGGCGCAACCCTTTCATAGAGGAACAGAGGGAAAAAGAGAGCGGGAGAGAATGGGAGAAGAATAAGAAAGGGAAAAGAAAAGGAGAAGAAAGGAGAGGGAGAAGGGGAAAAAAGTGAGGCTGTCCAAACAGAACCAGATGCAGGAGTGTGGAGGCTCGTTTGATCTCTGTCCTCATAGGCTGATTGATGTTGCACATTTCATTTCCTTGTCAGAGTCTTGACATAATGTTTCACTAAACACTCCGGCCCTGTTCTCTTCTTCTTTTTATTTCTGAGGGGGTCATAATTAACCCTTCCTGGAGCTGAAAATAGATTATATATACATATATCAATATATATATATGTATATATATATACATATATATATATATACTGTAGGCCTACACACACTGAGGGGGTTTAGATATCAAAGAAGCTCACACCATTGTATTGTCCGGTTCTGTCCCTCCGCCATATGGTTTGGTCTGAACTGATCCGCGCTGAAATACTGCACTGAAGAATAGCCATGTTGAAACTTTTGAAGTCTTCCAGAAAAAGGAAAACAATTTCTTCAAGTTCGTAATGCAGTCAATTCAATTACCGTCATGCGGCAAAAGCTTTATAGGCTGCACTGGCAGAGCAGTGACATGTTCAGCTGGTAGGACGATGGCTGTGTGACCAATCATTTAAGCAGTCTGTTTGGAAACCCAAAAGGAACCAATCATTAAGTTTCTCCTTACCTAGACTTTCTTCACCCTCCTAGCTGCTGTTGTTGATGTGTGCACACATTGCACTGCCCCCCCCCCCCCCCCCCCCCCCCATACCCATCTCTCCGTGGCTCCATCCCTCCTGAGGAGCCTAGTGGGACAAAAGCAGACATCTGGGACCCATTTCCCCCCTGGAGAAGCCCTTCCTGTGGGGTATCCACTTAGAGGGGTTCGGGTGGGGTGGTGGTGGAGGGGGTGGGGGTGGGGGTGGTGGGAGGTGAAGGTGCATGGGTGTGGGGGATGGTGGATGGGGGGGGAGTGGTGGGTGAAGTTTGCAAACTCATAATAAGGATGAGGGGTGTTGGGTGACGGGCAGATCTGGGGGCCGTGTCCAGTGCAAAGTGAGTGACGGCGTAAAGCTCGACTGAAAGGGAATTTAAAGGCAGGAAGGGAAGTTTGACTGTCTGTGAACATGGGAAGTAGTCTTTACCCGCCTTTTCCCGCTGATGGCCGACGGAATTAAGTCCGGGCTTTCTTAGGGCAGATCCAGTTGTTAGAGAGGTTACACATGTGGGAAAACCCAAAAGGAGTTGGTAGGAATGCGCAAAGGAAGGCAGCACTAAAAATTTGTTTTTCAAATAGAAAAACACAATCTTACACTAAAAGCTTCTCCCCTCCTCTGCTGCGTGCAAACCTGTGTTATTCCTGTTTAGCTGTGACTTATCTTCCTATATTAGACTGTAATTTATCATAATATTTAGTGCTCAAGCTTCCCTCAAATGTGCCCTGCTTTCATGTGTAATTTAGCCAATATCCTGTGCTGGCTCTGATTACAGTGTTTAAGTGCTGGGGTCCATCCATGGCACATTACAAACAGTCCCAGTGGAGTTCACAGCTAAACTGGGGAAACAGCATGGTAGGCTAGGCTAGTCTAGGCAGTGGGCTAAGCAAGAGGTTAGGCTGGCCTATAATAGACTGGCAGCTTGCATGGCTCATTGTGAGAGGTCTGCAGAAGAAGCAATGCATGATGGTCACAAGCAGCCATCCATAGTGGGTCGAGTCTAGTTAATTCAAATTTATTCATGAAGTTTGTCATACAGCGTTTTACAGAGCAACAAAAGACATAAATAAGCATAAATAAAAACAAGGGGGAACAAACACAATTATAGATATGAGGCTGGAGGTTTGTGTGTGTGTGTGTGTGTGTGAATGAGAGAGTGTGTATGTTTATATATATATATGTTTGTGTGTGTGTGTGTGTGTGTGTGTGTGTGTGTGTGTGTGTGTGTGTGTGTGCATGAAAGGATGTTTGTGTGTTGTATTATGTCCATACCTCTGGACCAGCCCATAATATGGTCTGTGTGTGCATGTGTAAACACATATGAGAGCACATGGGCAACACAAAAGTAGTATAGTAGGACTGTATTTTCTATACAGATAAAGAGAAAAAGAAAAAGATAAAGAAAATATCCTTGCCCCTTTATAAAATCCTGTACTATCCATGTAAAACACAGACTGAACATTGCTTGTGTCAGTTAACTTCAATAATGCCAACTTCTATTCAGTTCTCTACACATGGACACTGACATGTGTTTCAGCACAATAAGCTCTGATCTAGCAGAGCTAAATATAGCAAATCATCACATGAAACTCTTTTCTTTTCACGGCTGAGTCAGCGTTCCAAATGTGTAAGATTCACTTTCTCTGGAAACACCATTAACACACACAGTGAGTCAGCAGATAGGCTGACCATGTGGCCGCTGGGGATGGAAAATCCTGTTTCAGCGTGAACTCCAAAAATTAGCTTATCAAGCCACAAGACAGCCCGTGCTCACAGGAATAATTTTCACTAAACCTCTGCGCCTGAAGTGCTGTGAACAAAATACAGAGATCACAAGGGTCGTTCAAAACATGTGTATTCAACCCCAGGCCATGAAAGCGCATGGATGGAAAGGAAATCACAACATACATCATGTGGATTCTAAAAAGGTGCAGTCTCAATATTCAGTCTGCTGTAAATGTCGATCAAATCCTCTCTTTGCAAACTCCCCGCTTGTCTTGATATTTATCTACGATACGCTCACGCTGAATACAGCTTCTCAGTCTGAACACACCAATCCCAGCAGCAGGCTTATTGCAACAAACACAGATTTCACTTAACTGAGCCAGCAACAAGTTGTTCGGGTCTAATTTAGGCCGCTTTCACCCCTTTAAATTTAGGATGACCTCTGAGTATCTGGATATTAAATGGGTGATGAAACACCTACTTGGTCCAGACTGAGGGTTCAGACAACTAATCAATTTGCTCAAACATTTGTGAGAATAATTTATTTAGATAAGGAGCCTGTTATGAAACTCACACTTCAAATACTGGTGATGAGAAGCGGTGCAGACCTGGGCTCCCCGCAGCACTGTGTAATCTTCTGAGGCAGGAGTTTGTTTGAACCGGTGAAATCTCTCAGATTAGGCGCTATCACGCATACAGTGCTGTCAAATGTACAGTGAAGCACTGTCTGCAAGGTGGAGGAACGCTGCGTTCCTACAGCAGAGCTATTGCATTAGAAACATCAACAGAGCTGTGCAGCCAGCTTCAAAGGGGTACGCCTTCACATTGAATCAATCCCTTCTTCCATTAGATTAGATGACCTTACCAAAGTTACATTGCGCTAACGTTTCTTTATGGTTTCTCTAATCCCTCGCTCTGGTTCTGGTTCCCCCTGTGAAGCCACTTCAAACAGCCTCTGCCATGGCATATCCCTTTGTGCTCTAAAACAGCAAATATGTGTCTCCCTAAAATGTTTCAGATGCGGGCTTGCAGTGGTCCCAGGGGCAGAGCGAGGCACACACAAACACAAGAGGCAGAGCAGCGAAAACAGTAATGGAACCTGAAGGTAGGGCATCTACTGTACTGCTGCCAAGAGAAAGGGTTAACAAGCAGGTCTGGCTGGGCCTGAGGGGGAGAGGAGTCCTGCAGCGCCTGAGTTTGATTGAGTGATGAGTGATGGGAGACGAAGATTGAGAGAGAGAGAGAGAGAGAGAGAGAGAGAGAGAGAGAGAGAGGGAGCGAGAGAGAGAGAGAGGGAGAGAGAGAGAGGAAGAAAGGAAAAGGAGTAAATAGTGTGAGAGAGATGCGGCAGCAGTAAATCAGTGTGGTAATAAGGAGAAAAGGGAGGGGGGGGAGTGTGTGCAAAGGTCTAGAAACATATGTTTCAGTTTGTAAATAAAACAGTAAATTGCTATGGATATTGCTTAAATATCTGTGGGCTTTGTACTGCGCTTTGCGGAAGTTCCTCGGAAATCATTCTGAAACTGCCTTCTTAAAATGCCAAAGCGGCTTCTTAATGTCAAAGAGGCCATCTGGTTCTCTACTAATTCAAGATGTTTGCTTTCATTCAGGTTTTTTTGTGTCTCTTCTTTTTTTAGATTGAATGTTTTACTTTAGTATTATCAATACCGATGTTCATATTTTTCTCAGTTGTGTTCTTAACCATCAAGTTTCACAGACATGAGCCAGACCCGTGAATCCCTGTTCACCTTCTCCAGTGACAAACGCAAAACCGCAATACCCAACATGGAGACTGTTGCCACATGTAATATCGCCCAAGAAAGAGTGGTAAAATCTGCTGTAACTACTCATTTTAAAATGGCAACTAGAACGCATAAACAGGTTTGAGGTTAGACAGGTGGATGACCATAAAGACACGTGTCTCCGTCCTGCAGGAATAGATTTGGATACTTTCTGACATCCTCTGGCAGAAAACAACAGAAGAAATTCCCTGTACTGTGATTAAGCTGAGTGTTACAGAGTTAGAGTCAGGTGAAAAAATGTTGCACTTTATCATCTTATTCCACAGGATGTTTGAGATATTTGTGATATTTTGATGTATGATCCATTCTTTCCAGTCTCACCCCCTCTGCCAGACTGCCAGTCAAGACTTAGACGACTTCCTTCCTTGATTTGGGTAGAAAGGAGTCCCATAATTGAATAAAACGAGACCCCTCCCCCTCTTTACATACCACACAAAAACACACACACACGTTTTACAGCCTAGTGTATAACTTTAATAGGACGCATTTGGTTCCAAAGCCCCCAGCTTGCTCAGTGGAAAGTAACCCGGATTGTTTTTCAGTTTCTTAATGTTGAAGTTTATAACGGCTAGATAAAAAATGTTACTATGGTGATTTAACCACAACATTGCAATTACCTTGATGCAATGAGACTCTAGGGGCTTGCAAACAAACCAGTGTAATGCAATTAAGATATAAGTACCACCAAAAATGTCCTTAGACAAAGAGGTAGGACGGGGGAAAGCAACAAAAAAGAGTAAAATAATGATAGTGGCTTCTTAAGGATCAAAGTTACTGGTATTTCTATTAAATAATGAAACACTGGTATAGTGCCAGCTTCACTTTCCTTAGTCTTTAGCATAGTGATGTTTTTCCGTAACAACTCTAGAGTGAATTTGCGAGTTATGTAATATTTTTCTACCAGTGATAGTGTCTTTCTAAATGAGCCGCTCCAACTAGAAATGAGTTCTAATGCAGCAAACACCAATATGCGCCGACATAATTCAGTCACATATTTTTCACATCAACTTCAAAGTCCTTCTATCAGGCAGCTGCCTTAACAAAATCATACAGCAAAACTCTCTGCACCCCCACCTTCCCTTTGAGGGACAAAATAAAAATGTGGATGGATGGAATAATTGCCTAACTTCAAAGTGCAGGTTATTGCCCGGCATTTACTGTTACGATTGCAATGCTATAGGGTGTTTTTCTTCATAAATGTGGCTTGGGTGGGTGGGAAAGCGGTTCACTCCCCTCATGGTGCAAATCCCACTCTAACGCTCCACACTGACCCTGCTGACCCCGCTTAGTAGGAAGGAGACCCAGTCTGCTCCCATGACAGTTCCTCATATTATGTGAAAATCACAAGTGTTAGGGTGAAAAACAAATCATTTCAATTTTTTTTTTTTTACTTCTATGCTGTCACCTTCCCTTCACATAGCACAGAGGAATTAAAAAACATCTTTTGCCTAAAGAGAAACAGTTAAATAAGCTGACACTGTTGGTCATAAAACAATTCAAAGAGACATCCATTTCCCTTCTGTGTCCACATTCCTCCTTAAGAGCTGAACAGTTGTTAGCCACTGACATGTCTCTCTTCAAGCTGTGCTGCAGAAACACACTACTACCAATGCGCAGAGATGTCATAAAAGATATTTTATTAACGCGGCTCTCAGACACACATACCCGTACAAACACACACACACACTCCTACATTCACGCAAGTGTTACATGGATATACGCGATGCCACACTTCATTATTTAACATGATAGATATGGTAGTGTGCAGAGATAAACATTTAAAAAGGAAGAACAGCAAAATAATCTCCTTGCGCAACAACATAATTATCACAAATGGCTTGGATGAGGAGAAACATAACAAAAATCATCATGATTACTTAAGCATGCACATTTTTCGTAGCACTGCTGTTGCGAGCTAAAGCCGTAACCAAGATACAATCGACGGACCCGAGCAGGGCCCAGTTTCACACGTGTGGACACCTCTGCTTCTTTTTTGTCAAACTGATTAAAAAAAAAAACATGGTACAAAAATCATTCCTTATCTGAAGAATGTCCATTCAAATAAGAAATATATAGAACCGGGGCAGGTGGGTTGTATTGCGAAGTGTGGATGAAAGCAGTCACATGGGTGTTGCAGGATGTTGGGCGACCCTCCCTCTCCATGACCCCGACTCACTCACTCCATCAGAAAGCTGATACCTTGTTCATCAACATTCATCATAACCTTGACGCCATGTGATACGCACAGATTTCACCATTTGATATACAGGATATACACACACTTTGTGATGGGGAGAGAAATTAGTTATTCTGTAGTAATTGGTAATATATAGCATGTGCAAGTCTAATGTACTAGTAAGGCTAGTTCATAGTTCATTGATACAAAAACAGAAACTGACGTAATATCTCACCCTTTTTGAACCAAGTGGGGTGTCACAAACACACACACACACTCATATCATTGTTGGTAGAGTGACACCCTCTTGTGGCTAAAGCATGAAACTGCATTGAGGAGTGCTAGCAAAAAGCTTCTTTACCATATAATGGATGTAAAATACTTTTTTTCACATGAGGGAATAGTAGTGAAGTGTGACTAAACAGGGCATTGGGGAAGAAGCGACACTGTAATATTACATAAATAAGAGAATAAAACCTATAAAGGATCATTAAAAAACAGGGCTGGTCTTGTTGGTAAAGTGGCCCGATGAGCCAAGGACAAACCCTGCACACACAGTAAAAAGAGAGGGGAGGTTTTGGGGGTTGGGGATTGGGGGTGCACTGGCCAGGAAGGCAGGGGAACAGCCGGGGTCAGTGTGCTCATCCACGACACAAAGCCTCGGTTTCATCTTATACTGCCCTTTTATTGTTTGTGTCCACCTAATTCAGACTAGCATTGTCCCTCCCTCGGTTTGGGAAGCGCGCACGGTGAGTCTCCTGCACAGCTGACCCCGGGTCAGCGCGGGATGTCCGAGCGTCGTTAGAAGTCACTGAGGATGCTGATGTCGGCGAACTCTTTGCGGTAGCGGTGAGCGGAGAGGGCCAGCAGGAAGGCCCACTTCAGGCTCATGAAGCTCCACACGCAGGACAGGTACAGGCTCTGAGGGTCGGTCAGGGCTGCGAGGGGGGGTGGGGGGGGGGGGGGGGGGGGGGACGCACAGATTAGACATGGCATTCTGAATGTGGGACAGATTATACACAAAGCCCAGAGCATCATAGACTGCCCTAGACACCCTCTGTGGGGAGAATTTGAGCCACTCCAAAAAAAAAAAACATCAACCGTGAAACACTTAAACACTAGTGATGTACTGATGTCAGTCCTTCAGACTCAGATCATTTTGCACCGACGTTCAGCCATCATACAGGGAGAAATTCATCGGAGAAGAGGCAGAGATACAAATTTCTCCACCGACAGTAGACCCAATAGACCATAATGCGATGCAGCCAATAAGACATGCTGCGTTTTGAGTAAGGGCAGCGACTTTTGCGTTTTCTCAACTGGAAAAACTCTCTCCGGTATTGCTATAGAGGCCATAAGCAGAAATCATCATCTTGCATCATTTTGTATGCCAGAAATTTGCATCTCCGCCATTTGGTGTGCAATCCAAAATCCCTACGGAAAATAAGAACGGGTTTTTCGAAAAATTTCAAAAATAAGAGCTGACATGAATGGATATACTACGTTTTTTTTTTTTTAACAGCCTACAAAATCAGACTTAACCTCTATCACTCTCTCCAGCTACACGTAATGAAAGCAGCAAGTTCGCGTCCGCTCTCTGGGACTTGTCGAAAGACATTCTGTGAAATGTTGGAAATCACTAACTGAAGAAGAAGTAGACGAGGCAGGTTGAGGGACAGTGGGTACAACAAAATGTAAACTACAACACTTCTTCACAAAGTAGACAGACTCTGCACCCCATGCCCCTACTTCTTGGGTAATTAAATCTTCTGTTTTTTCCATTATTTTATTTAAATGTACTCTATATCTTTCCGGATTTTATTTATTTTGACTATGTACAGTATTGTATGTTTTGCTGCAAGTCAAATTTACCGTTAGGGAAACTATAGTGGTGAACTTTAACTTCTACTTGAAATGCACAGTAGCTATGATACAATACACAGACTCTGCTGCTGTAAAGTCTCCATCAAGAAACTTCATTAGCTATTGAAACAGACAGATAATGTTGTATGTCAAGGCAGGTGGTTATGTTTGCCTCCTCTGATCGATAGCAGTGACGACAAATAGCAACTGATCTGATGAGGGATCGCGAATCATGCATTGCTAAGTACATGTGGTAGAGAACAGAAGACAGGCCGCGTTGTGCGGGACAGGAGCGGTGTCTGGAACTACTCACACTCCTTGTTGGTGATGGCGATGGAGAGGAAGGTGATGAAGGCTATCACAGCCAGCAGGGCGAAGAAGACCCCGATGAAGAGGAAGAACTTGAGGCCCTTCAGCCAGGTCCGCCAGTAGTCCTGCAGATACATGATGTGGGTGATGAGGGCCCAGAGTGCCAGCACACCTGAGGGGAGGGACACACACACACACACACACACACACACACACACACACACACAGTGAATTCTTAGTCTGGGAAAACTTCTGAAAACTTTTGCAACATCACTTTAAAGACCACACACTGACAGCTGATATTAACCGATCACACATAGCAGCCATTGACCTGGTCTGGGTTTGTGTGTGTTTGTCAGGGTCGGATGCATCCTGACACAGCATGTCGTCAAGTGCTGAGTCAATGATCACTTCTTCCTCCATGTTCCCCTTTTTACGGTCGCAGTGTTGTGAAGAAATGCCACACTTAGCTGTCAACCTGACGTTTCACCTTCCTTTAAAAGCTTTCACTGTGTCTAAACATTATCTCAGGAGCCCCGGTAGACAGTTAAATGTAGGATCTGATAAAGCTTCTACTTTAGCCTTAATTTAAGAGTTTAAGTTAACGTTAGTTGTGTTGAAAAGCTCTACTTTCACGATTTTCACAATGACCAGATGACTGTGCTAAATTTGCACACACACCCCCCCCCCCCCCCCCCCCCCGCCCCCACCACCTCAAATGCAGTTGTGTCATTTTTATTGAGGGGGAAAAAATGATAATTTGCTATGTCATTGTGTCAGCATAGTAGGCATTTAAAAAAAACCCAAAAAAACTTATGATCAAGCATCACTGGACCAGGCTGGAGCCAGTTCCCTTTTGGAAACACTTGATTAAAATGCAGATGTCAGACGGGGAACGTGACCGCTTCTGCACAGACACCAGCACCATTTCATCCTGGTGCTACTATGTCAAGGAATTTGGTTAAATAAATAATAGTAAATGTGTGCACTAGGTCACTAAATGTGTTGGTGTGAAGGAGTGATAGAGAAACCCCTGCGCTTTTGGTACTTAACGGTTGAAATGTTCCACAATTTTGACTGACTCACAAAAATCACAAGACAACTTAAACTAGACAGCTTGATCTTTAGTACCATGTTTGGCAAGACTAGAACAAGACATGATAGATCCAATAAAAGAGGGAGTACAGAGGTTACAGATATGGACTTGCTAACCAACATAATGGCTCAAAGTTCACATCCGTGGATCCACTGACACAGTCTATTACATAACTGCTTCAACAGGACACCAAACACACATTAATGAAATTGAGGGTTTGTGCCGATGTCATATTCAAGTGCATTTGAAGACTCTTTGATGCAAAAGCAGACCCGCACTTAGTAACAATCCTAAACCCCACTCATATTAGGAATTAAGGGTATTGTTGAAGTCAACTACACCACTTAATAAAGTTCAGTGTTAAACTTAGCATCTAATGAAAATGGCTATAAAGCCCCACTTATTGTTTCTCCAAAATAGAGTACATTTTACCTTTTACTTTTTTATTTCCTATGGTATAATAACTGTATCCCTATAATATACCGACGGGGACTTGCGGTTCTTCCCTTCAAACTGAGACCCTTGTATACATCATGACAAGCACCTGTCAACTATTAATACTGACAAGTGTGTTAAAGGTTATATTGGCAGAATAAAAAAACAAAAAAACACTTAATTTCAAGAGTTTATATGACATCGAGACGCAGTTAACGTTACCTCCATACACTAAACTAATTTCTGCCTTGCTATAATGTTGCAGGTTAATTCAATAATCAATAGATTTAGAGTGTATGTGGTATTACTACAAACTGTATGTGTCTATGGTTTACACCAGCGATGTCCAATTCTGAATAGGACACCTTCACCCAGAGAGTGGGGAACAAACTAATGTTAGTGAAATGAACTGGTGTTTAGTTGGAATGGAAAGCTGCACATGGTAACGTTAGGTTAGACACCAGAGGAACAAATGCTTTTCCAGAGGTTAGTTAGCTGAGATACTGTGTGTGACAGGCAGACAGACAGACAGTGTTTACCTGACAGTCCCCCCATGGCTGCGGTCCACGGCTGTCTGTACGCGATGTTCCACACCAGGAAGGCGGAAAACCCCATGAGCATGCCGAACGAGGCATAGCCGATACTGATGTACGTTTTATTGATCCCCATTCTCACAAAAACAGAAAGCTGGTAGGAAAGTAGACGGGCTCAACAAGACGAGGACCGATTGTGTAGCTGCGAGCTGCTGGTAAATTTCAAAACAACTGCATCCGGTCCCTCTGCAAAAAGGCCTGGAGGACGCGACGGGTCCTGCTGCTGACGGGACAGTTAAACAAACAGGCTAAGAAGAGTAACAGCTATTCCTAACAGCTCGTTTTGTTTTTTTATCTGTCGAGTCAAAGGAGAACATTGCTCAACTCTAGTGTTATCTAATGCTGACAGCCAAAGAAATCCTCCTCGATCCTGGAGCGCATGCTGAGCGGAGACAGCGCCCTCTAGAGGAGGAGACTGTATCACTCACAAAATAAATAACATCACCACATGTCTAATAACCATAACAAAAAACTTTATTCATATAGCACCTTTCTTAAACAGGGAGCTAATCAGTGACTTTGAGTCAGTACAGTAGCTATAAGGGAATTTATTTGTTCATTCAACTGTTCAAACCTCCAGTTTATATTAATTCACATCTGCAGTAACATTCTCATTGGTTTTACACACCGATTATGCTTTGGCAGTAGCTTGAAATTTCAAATTTGTGCCGACCTACAAACCACTGATGCAGTCTAACAGAGTGTAAAAACTTGCTTGAACAGAACATCATGCAGCCCACATGAGGATGAACACACAAACGGCACCTTTGGAAACGCCAAAGGTGCCGGAACGCCAAACTATTCTATTTAATCTATCTAATTGCCTTGAAGATGTGACTAAATCCCCAGTGATCTCCGGTGAGAAATAACAAAAGAAAACAGAAATGCAGATGAATTAAGAAGAAAAATCACATATCCTTCCTTTAAAATAATATATACCCACAAGGCTTTGGGCTAAAGAAAATCTACCCTCAATAAAATGATAGAAAAAACTTGAAAAACACAATCAAAGTCCACTTGAGTAGCCTAAACGAAACTAATAAAATACATAACATTTTTAATAATGCCAGTAAATCATCAGTGATAAAAAAAAAAAAGATACATTCAAGTTAATTGTAACCTGTTAAAAATCACAACCAACCACCTGATGGGAACTACATACAGTGTATGACAGCAATCTCACAATGCCACACACCCAAGCTGTGAAATCAGACAATAGTCAGACTTGGCAAGTAGTAATGGAAAAAGAAGAGGTCCAACTTTTCCTTCATGGCCTTTGTCACGGCCTTGTCTCTGTAGACGCGCTGAACCAGTATGTCTTCGTCTGTGTACACCACCAGATCGCACCACTCGGTGCCCGTCAGCATCATCTCCCCCTGCATCTGCCAGTAGTAGGCGTGGGTCTTCTTCAGTTCCAGGACTCCGCACTGGGAGTCCAGGAACTGGCAGTCGGCGAAGCTCCGGGTTGGGGAGCATTTGACGTGCACCAGGCCGTACTCCGGGCTCTCCTTGGGGTCGTAGACCAGCCCGTGAGGCATCGCCCCCAGCCACGGAGCATCCGGGTGGACGACCAAACCGCAAGGGGACCAGTTGACAAACACATGCTCGCAGTATTCCCGGAGAGCTTCGGGCATCTGCTCCTTTTCCAGCTTCTTCATCCGGGACATGGAGGTTTCTCTCTGAATCTTGAAAAGCAGGTGCTGCGCGTGACTCCTTCCCGATTTGAGGTGGCAGATCTCTCTGAAACGGCTGGTCAAGCGCGACTTCCGCAGCTCCTCCACCGACTCGCTCAGCCCACAGGTGGAACGTTCCAGGTCGTGCGCCGCATCCCAGGAAACCTGCAGGCCTTCTACGAGCTCCTGCTCTGAGGCACTGAGGTCGGGGAGCGCCGCGACGGGCTCCAGTCTGTGAGAGGCCAGGGGGAGCGATGGTGGAGGGGGGGCATCCTCGTGAGGACTGTAATCGCGGCTTGACGGCACAGGGCACTGGTAGGACAGGGGGCAGCCTTTGGGAACTTTGCCAAAAGCACAGTCAACTAACTCCACATTAGCTGTGAGGTTCATTTTGGCTATAAGAGGCTTTTTGTCATCTGGGATGTCCTTGAAGGCTTCACTGAGCCTTGATAAAAAAGGCCTGCAGTCAGTCAGTTTACCTGATAATGATCTGTAGTGCGTCGTCCTGTATGAAAACAATAAACATTATCAGCGGTGTAAGAAAACAGCTACCACTCTGTTGTCACATAATTAAAATGTATCTAGTCATTCGGCTCCTACCTTGGAAATTCTAGCATGGTTTTCTGCAGAGGTCTCTTCGCCTTCTTCTTTGTTGAACACACCATGGAGAGAAAAAACATATTTGATTAAAAATGTCATATATTTATACTTAAAGTAAATGCAGCATGAACAAAACATCCCATACCTGTCCTTAAAGGCCTCAGGATAACAGTTAGCCATTGTTAAGAGACATAAAGTAACATGACACTGTACTAAGCACTTTGTAACTGTGCATTTAAAAAAGTGCTATACAAATAAAGTTTTACTTTCTTACTTACTATATACTTACACAAATGATAGCCTGATGACTACTGAGGTTGTTTTGTGACTGCTTACTCGAATCTCAATTACTTGCCTATTATTCTTGCTAACCCAACATGTATAAGCCAAGATCTACCGCGTGTGCTAAAATCCTTATCAGCTATCAGGCTGTAATACAAACACACATTCAATGTAAACGACCTACTCTGCGGGGGAAGAAGCCTTACAGATTGACATCACCAATGATCACTGTAGTCTCAGTACAAAGCATACTATTCCTTCTAGGGAACCGATATGGTTTTTGAAGCAGATACCGATATCCAACATTTCCCCCACCTATAGATAAGAATCTTAGTACAAATGCAGGTGCAAAACATGTTAAGCTTTTCAGACATGCCTATGTTAAGATAGTGTTTTTAAACAAAACAAAACAAAAGACCTTGTTAGTTTTATTTTGTTGCTAATTTGACAGTTGTATTAAGTGACACAAAAGTGAAAAAGAGTCACAAAAAATGACAATTCCACAATCAGCCAAATATTGGCAGTAAAAATAATACTGGGCTGATACAAATATTGCTTTTTAAAGCTGATATCGGCTCATACTGATCTGCAGATATACCAGTGCATCCTTAATTCCTTCCTACTTCTTGTTATTTAATGCAAGTTGTCTGACAGAGTAGACAAACTCACCAGCCACAGACAAGGATTTAGCAGCATTTGGCTACTGACTGGTGTCCCACGTTGATGTAAGCCACATATCTAGACTGTTAGGTAAATATATGCACCCCTTGTACCTTGGCCTGTAAGTTATTGTGCTCATTATTTTGCCACCTTTAGCATGTGCTTTTTATTACTTGACAAAGCTTCTCTAGCTTGTCAAATAGCAAAGATCAGATGCTTCAAATTAATGGGATTTACTGTGATGTGCCTGAACAAGCTTACCTTTTTCTTCAAGCTTTTACCACATTCTTCACACTCTGAATATTTCCAGTCTTTTTCTGCACTTCCTCTGGACAGATGCGGGCCATCAGCTTTTGCTTCGAAGTCTCCAAAGGTCTCGGTCTCATTTGCATCATCCATTTCATAAGCTGTGAGAGTGGACGACGACGATTCAGTCTTACACTGCACCACTTGAAGATTGTATGGATTCGAGGTGTGATTTAAGTCTTCCTCTGTGTCACTTTTCACACAGACTGGTATGATGAAGTTCATGGTATCAGCTTCGTCAAAGCCTTGAGGTTGTTGTTCTGCCTGACTAGTGGCATATTCAATCTGCTCCTCTTTAATTTTCGTATGCCAAGGCTCTGGTCTCTCCGAGGCCGGATCAGCCCGGGTCTGCTCATGGACAACTGTGGTCGATGCAGTCTGTTTAATGTAGTCTATTTTAAAACAAAAAACAGTAAGGTGAGGTGAGTAAATAGAGAAGTCACATACACCTTTAGTACTTCACAGATATGTATGGATTTATGAACATGAAGAAGTCTCTCCCAAAGCTAAAACACATACTACTTGAAGATGTCATTTGCGTAATTTTTTTTATGGTTGGTACAAAGTTTACAGTCCCAAACTAGCTTTGAGCCAAAAAAAATCGAATTCATTATCAGGTCGACACAGAAACGTTAACCAACTTTGCACTGCTGTAGTCAAGTAAGTCAGTGAAAGTTATATTAGTTGGCCTAGTTAGTTAGTTAACGTTAGTAAGAAAAGCAAACGCTACCAACCTGTCCTGTGTAACTTTATCTCGGGCTTGAGCACCATGTTCAGTATGTTCTGCAGCCGTTTGTTTTCCTCGCTATATCCCTCCACAATACTCTCAACCTCTCCAAATATCTCCACAGCAACTGCCGTTAATCGTTCAGTGAGAAAGCTCCGAAACAGCTGGAGTTTGGAGTTAGGCATTTTGAACAATTGGAGAGTTTGTTTTTGAGTGATTCTTCTTACAATGTGGTCGATGCGGGCTGCTAGGAGCACCTCAAAACACCCGACCGGAACAAGAATAAGAAGAGATTTCCCGGGTTTCCCTCGTCTTCTTCTTCTTCTCCTTCTTGTTTTACGGCAGTTGGTATCCGACGTTGAGAAGCATTACCGCCCCTACTGCTCCGGAGGGCGGGCCAAGTTTTATTTATAACCATACCGCAATCATATTCCTTTGATAAAATAAAATAAAATTCTACAAAACATATCAAGTTTGCGCAATAACTGTTTGAGTGTAAAGGCCTTTATAGCAGCTTTATTCGCTTCTGCCTTCAACACCTCCCTTTCTCTTTGATACCTACAGCATGGTCCACTGTTTCTTCCTCCTGACTGTGTCCATGTCTCTAGATCCTTTGATCCATCTGTATATACAGTATTTGAGAGAAATCATGACATTATGTTTCAATATGATTACCAAATGAATGTACGAGATCAATTTCTCTATCTCTCTTTTTTTAGTTCTAGCAAATCAGTCACTGAAGATGTAAGCAACCTTGGTGCCACCGCAGGTATCACTACTGAATTCTTCACCATATATTTACATCTCTTCTGCCCACACACTTACCACCCACCCAAAACCTGCTCTCTGATGTTCCCAGCATGCCTGTAACACCCAGGGTGATTATCCTCATGCCCTTGCAAATTAACCCGATAGTTTAAATCCAGCTGTTTCCTCCATATGTGCAGTGGCGTTTCTCCTATTTCCACCTGTAGTCGTCTTGATGTTGGAGTACTTTTGACAGCCCCGCTGGTACAACATCCAACTTCTTCAACGATTAGCAGGGTGGGACTTGTGGATAATACAAAAATACATTTCTAACCTTATAAGTAACATAATAATAATAATAATAATAATAATAATAATAATAATAATAATAAACTTTATTTATATAGCACCTTTCATATCATAAAATGCAGCTCAAAGTGCTTTACAAGAGAAACAATAAAAATCAATAAATAATGATAAAAACAATCCTAAGATATAAAAAGCATAAAACAAGTATAAGAAATATAAAACAGGTATAATAATAAAATAAATTAAAAATAATAAAGAACAATCCTAGATATAAAAAGCATAAAACAAGTACAAGTATAAAATAAATTGAAAATAATAAAGAACAATCCTAGATATAAAAAGCATAAAACAAGTATAAGAAATATAAAACAAGTATAAGAAAAATAAAAGAAGTATGAATTAATAACAATGGTGTTAAAATAAAAAGGTGGAATTAATTAAAAGCAAGATCATAAAAATGGGTTTTGAGCTGTTTCTTAAAACTATCAACAGAAGTTGCTTGTCTTATTTGTAATGGGAGTTTGTTCCAAACCTTTGGTTTATAAGAACAGAAAGCTGCTTCACCATACTTTTTGTAATTCATTTTTGGGACATTTAGCAAGCCAGCACTAGACGACCTAAGGGAACGGTTTGGAACATAAGCAGTCACAGAGATGTGAAGGTGCTAAACTTGGGTTAGCACCTTATGTTAACATAACAGATCCTGCAGGAATAGCCCCCATTACAATTATTCATAAAGCCTGCTTGCATCTCATCAATAATTGAGTCCTCAACCTTTTAGCAAACACTCGAGCAAAGATCTCATAGTCGTGGTTTAGAAGGCTGATTGGGCACCAATTATCAATGAGAAGCAGGTTTTTTTCAGGCTTAGGGATCAATCAGACCCTTTGTCACAGTGGGAGAGAGGATGTTCTTTTCAATGCTCTCAAATACCTCAAGCAGAAATAGTGCTAAATGCTCTGAAAACAATTTATAAAATTATGAGGTAATTTCATCCTTCCCAGGTGATTTATTATTGCCTCAATATGGCCTCAATAATTCCATCTACAGTATGTCAATGGGATAATAACACTGTGGTTTTTCATAAACGAGCTTTCTATTGTAGAGTCCGGAAACCATGATGCAAACTCTTCACACACAGTATCTTGAGTTATACAAATGTGCACAAAAATCACTCCAGAATCTAAAGATTATTAGTGGATCATTAGTAATGGCTTCATCTACCTTCAACTGTTTCTTGAATGACAATTCGCAAGTCTAAAAAAAAAAATAGGCAGAATGTTGTTTCCCTTCTTCCAACAACCTTTCTTTCCTTTCCAGACGACTTGGAAGGATAGCCAATCTGCCAATCTCTCAAAAGGAGGTAACAGTTCGTCCCCCATGAATGATACAAGTAGCCCTTGGGCCAGTCCGGAACAAGAGTCATTCCATCTTAATAACTCCTTACAACATATTATTTAACTTTTCTCATTCCTCAGAGGCCTGAGTCCTGCAGGCTTGACACTGGCAACAGGAGGCTGCATACAGGAATATTTGGGCCCGGTGTTTAAATTCACTTAAAGTCCTTCTAAATACTTTATACACTAGGTTTTTTTTCAATTCCAAAATATATTTTTTAGCCTTATATTGTAACCAAGGACTATAATTTGCTGTGACACCACCTAAAATCATTTGTATCTATTTCACAACACTTTGTCTTTTAAGCTAGAATTTTGATCAGAGAGAGAGAGGATCAGGTTATTTCATGATTCATTTCAGTTATTGCAATGGTCATAAATTGTGCCTTGGAAAAAGAAGAAAAGTCAGAGAATAAAGATGGTAATAGCTGTTACCTGAAGATGTCTGGATATTACTGATGTTGCAGGTGGAGATCTTCACAATATATCGAGGGGAGGGAGGGATTTATATTTCTTCAGGCATAATTGTCTGAATGATTGTGTTTAATAAGGAAGGAAAAGAGATGGGTTAACATTGTAGAAATAGGATTACAATTTCATTTGAAAGCCACAGCCTAATAGCTTGAAGGGTGGGATGTTAGGTTATTTTAATGAAGTAATTCAGAAAACCAGTAGTGGGCGGTAATGCAAACATTTGGATGGCAACAGCCATAAAAAGAAGAAGAACAGTGACAGGCAGCTGGTGACAGTCAAAGTGTACCGTTCCCCCAGCCGTCAGTAAACCCGGACCAAACGGAGTAACGTTACCTAGCTGCAGATAGACAGCTCATAGAAGTACTAACATTCGCTGTTTACCAGTTGTAGCTTTTGCAACTTTTAGCTGACTAGCTATTTGGATAATTCCGTAGAGTAGTCCAAGTAAAGTTATCCTTGGTGCTGCTGACGATGGCAAACTGAGTGAACACTGTTGCTTCGAGTTTTAGCTACGTAGCTAACGTTAGATTGAAAACTAGCTAGCAAGTAGCTAGGTAGTGTTTACAGTCACATCGATTATCGGCTAGCCCGGTGTGTTAGCCTGACACGTTATTGAAAAACGACAGCTTGCCAGGTACTTTTTAGAGATGGGTGATATAAACCCATCGACCTCACATGCATTTGAGACAGAGGTAAGCATTTAATGCAACTGCCCTACAGTAACTTGCTAGTAATCACGGCTAACGACGCTAGCAAATGTCAACTTACTCGAGGTTGTCACTACACGATGTAGCTACTGCTGATTAGCTAACGTTAGCTCACTGCGCTAATGTTGACATATTGGTGTAGAAATCAGATGCACATGATATCAACTCAGAATAACACATATGAAATAGTTTACTTTAACCAATTAAACGTGATGTCCTGCGTGACAATGAGCAGTTAATGACACAGAATGGGCTAACTGGTGGTACTTTGTAAGCTTTATGTTGTTAACGCTAGCGTAATGTTACATCGAAAAGAAAACATTCCATCATCATCGCGCTGCATGCTAATATTGACGTTAGCAAATTTAAAGTATTAGATTCACGCTGTCTGCTTTTATCGATTTCTTTTATGACTCTGTAAGACTGTTTGGTGGTCATTAATCCGAAATCATTAATGGGCTGATAGTTTTGTCTGCTAAACTCAACCGACGTTAGCCAGCCAGCTACTTAGCATTAGTAACTTATTTGCTCTCTATTACTAGCCTACGTAGCTAGCGTTAGCTGTCTTTTTCGATTTGTTTAACCGGTGGGGGTTGGTGGCGAGGTTCGCAGGCGATTCAGGGGACACAGGAGAAATGTATGTCTATGCAATTAATCAAACTTTATCTTCGTTCAATATTCGCTATCGTTCATTTTTGCTCAGTTGTATCGAATAGGCAGTGCCAGATTGCAAAAGATGGTTGTGTCGGGATCAGTTCTTGTTACGCCATGTCATGATACAGTTTTGATGTAACGCTAGCTAATGTCACACTAATGTGATCTTTGTTTCAGGGTTTTAGTCCGCCATACAGAAGGAGGAGGACAGTCGAGGATTTTAACAAGTTCTGCACCTTTGTCTTGGCCTATGCCGGTTACATCCCATACCCCCAAGAGGTGAGTGAATTATCAGTGGGCGTTTAGTGCTTGAACAGTAACTTCGTATCAATACTTGAGTTGTTAGGGCAAGCGTGTCTGGCGTTCTGATCAACTGTGTCACTTGTGAGCTGTGTTACATAGTTTATATATTTAATGCAAAGAAAGGTGAGGTAGAAGAAACACATGTAAGACCCTTAGAAAAACACCAAAAGAAACCAAGAACAAAATCTAGATGGCAAATTAAAATGCAAGTGTAATGGATATCTACATAACAAAACTCACCAAGGAGGAAAACGATTTAACAAAATTAGCACATTAAAATTGTGCAGAAAATATATTGAGAATGTGAATGTTGTGCTTCTGAAAGAAAATTTCATTAGACTGGTCTAAAGGTTATGTTGAAAGGGTTTGAAACTGATATGTAGATATGTAGATTCATTAGCCATGTGGATGTAATTATTTAAGTAAATGTCATGCTTATCGAGTGGACACCTGGCAGTGAGTGGTCTAGAATTTGGGATCGTGCATGTTGTTGTCTGGGAAGGTGTAGTGAAATCGGTTAATCGGTAACTGGTTGACACACTGTGTAGCAAGTCAGTCACTTTTCATTCTTTTTTAATCTTGGACTGACTGAGTATGGGAGGTTGTGTGCTCTTTTGCTCATTGCCGTATCTTTGGATTGAACTGTATCTGCTAGTTGGGAACTTGGGAGGGAGATGGCCAAACAATAAGATAATCTTTAAATGGAGATTCTTTTGAAGTTATCATTTCTCTGGATCTATTTTGTGTGTTTTGGTTTCAGCTGGCCTTCTAGTCCTTTCAGAACTAACCTCAATTTGTTCTTTCACACAGCTAGACTGTAGCTTCACGTGATGATGGTGCTAAACATAATTTGGCATGAATAATTTGTGTCTTTGTCAACATGATTAAGTTGTGACTGAATGCTGCATGACCTCCTGTCTGGTGTGCTGTGTTGCTAAGACCTGTTACATTCAGAGCTTGTGCAGCCCTCTTCCCCTATGCTAGCCCACTGGGCTGCTGTCTGTCCCCCCTGGAGGTCCTCCCCTCCCTAACCAGTAGACCTTGGCCCTGTTCCATTTAGGCCCCCTAAAGTGCCTTCCTGCTTTACGATATATGGCTCCAGAGCGCAACTTTGTTACTTTTTTTGCAGCAGTTCCACTGAACCCAGCCAAGAGTCTGACATTTTGAATCAGAATTTTCCATAAGACAAAAAAACTAAAACTACAGTATGTTTTGTGTTTTCTAAAGCTGTTAAAGAATCATAGGCAATTTCTGATTGAGACTAGTATTTTTTGGAATGACAAAGCTGGCACTAGAGCTCTGTTCAGAACTGCTGTCTTTCTGCTCTTGCTTGAAACCCATTGATCTTTCTTGGTAGGAAATCAAGTGCCTTGCAAACGGTCTGATTAAATGCAAATTGGCCAGATCACACAACAATACAAGCTAGTATTTGCTAAAAAGAGTTACATTTGATGTAAGTAGTGTTTCAATCAACCTACACAACCTAAAGCGAAAAGTCAGTAAATTGCGTCCCACTTTGTTTCAGTTCCAACAATAGCCAATTACTCAAATTTATAGTTGGCCCATTTCCTCCTTCCCTATGAATCAAATTATTGTAGAGATTTGGCCTACCATTAGCTAGTGTCAGTTGGTTTGGTTGTGTTGAAATAGCTTCTTTATTTCTGTCATAAGGCAGACCAACTCTGAGTTGGTTGTCTGGGATAGAGCTTTTGGTTGGAAAAAATGAGAACTTCATGCTTTGAAATGGTTTAACGCTTCAGCACTGACTAATGGCAAACCAAATCTGGTATAAAGGAGGGTGTGAATGGAGTTGCCAAATGTATCCTACTTCATCTATTGTAGCACATTATCTACATATATCCAGTTGATACAGCACAATTACACATTCTAGGCACAACAATATTAATTTCAACATACAGCATAGACAACATATTAATTACTGTGTGTGAAGCCCTCTCCAAACCAAAATGTTGATGGCACTGGTGCCACAAGTGGAAAAAGTGTTTGGAGCCCTGCTATGATAATCATGTTAAAGCAGGTTAACATAGGCCTAAGCCCTGATGTGAGAGGAGTGAGCAGGGAGCTACCTTTACTGTGTGGTCTAAACTAGACTTGGGTTTGGTTTGCAAGAGACACTAGAATTGTCACAGGTATTCTGGACGGAGTAAGCTGTTGATCAGCAGCTTTACCTTCTGTCGTGAGCTCATACTCACTAACCCCCCACTTCTCTGTCTGTCCCTACAGGACTCTCCACTCCGCAGCAGCTCCAGCCCCCCCAACAGTACAGGCAGCACGGCTGACAGTGATGGCTGGACCCCTGGACCCCCGCCCTCCTGCCCCCAGCGCCCTCCTAAAGCCCCCCAAGACAGGACCAGGAAGCGTCCACAGCCGGGGGCCACATTATCAAACCACACTAAGAAAGATGTGAGTTTATGTGATGTCTTTTAAACCATTAGCAGTATATATTTGAACCTACAACCCCTAAAATTATACCACACCACAATTTTGCCATGATTTCTGACATGTACATTTACTCCTCTACAGCACACAATCACCACCCTGCACTCAGATGACCGCAGGAAAGCTGACAAACTGAAGAAGAAGAAGAGGAGAAAGGAACGGGAGAACCAGGCTGGTGAGCCGAGCGCCGTGCAACAGGCCCACTCAACAGTCCCAGAGCTGCAGTTCCCCCTCTCTCTCGGTGGCCGAACAATCAAAGAAGAGCCTGACGATGATATCACCATTTCCCTCCACCCTCCCCATCCACAGCGCCTGCCGAGCCCTTCCCCCTGCAAGCAGGAGCCCAAAGAAGAGCGTCCGTGCTGGGATGGCCAGGACCTAGAAGAAGGGACGGTGAAGGTGGAGAAGGTGGAGGGCTTCTCTGGGAACAGAACGGTGTTCCGCCAGGGGAAACAGGTGGTGTTCCGAGACGAAGACGGATCAGGAGAGGACGAGGACATCATGGTAGACTCCGGTAAGGTCTCGTATTGGTGTGTGTATATATTGCTTTGTTAGAAGTTTGACTGTCGACCAAAGTGAACGCTCAGTGTGCGCTCTCTCGTGTCCTCCTAGATGACGACTCGTGGGACCTGGTTACGTGTTTCTGCATGAAGCCTTTCGCAGGCCGGGCCATGATCGAGTGCAACAAGTGTCACACCTGGATCCACCTGTCATGTGCCAAGATCCGCAAGAGCCACGTCCCAGAGACATACGTGTGCCAGAGCTGCCGAGACACACACGGACCCGCGGATGCTCGCCGCTCCCACCGCTCGCGCATAGGCCCTCGCAAACATCTGCTAGACTGACCCCAGGGCGGACCCTGAACTCTGACCCCATCCTCTCCTGTTTTCTCCCACCTGCTGGACTGACCCTTCCCCCGAATTCAAGTCCTGCACCCTATGTCCTGTGTCCTACATGGCCAGCACTGGACCCACATTTTCTATAAACATTTTGGTGGACCTATCCCAAGCCCCTATCCCGTTTGAAAATGATTTGAGTGCTATTTTAGATTTATTAAGGTTTGTTTCTGCTTCCCTACAGACTCTGTGCGTAAGGCAATCACTGAATGGAGGTCTGTCTGTAGATGGCATTAGCATAGCAGCAAACCGCTACTGTTGGGACTTGGTGTCTCGTGAACACTGGAAACATTTGAACTGCCATAGAGAATACCATGACAACTGCCACCCACTACGGTGCATGCTGGGATTTGTTGGAATGATGGTTTGCACTTCTTTCTGTTTTTTTTATATATATATATATATCCATCTGACCTTTCTCTTATACGGAAAGGTATGTCTTTCTGTCTAAACTGGATTCGATTTCTCAAGCAGCCTCTATAAATGCTACACAATTCACTGTTTTAATATGAGAAAATGAGTTAAGCTCTCTATTCATTGCTTCAGATGGTGCTATAGTATTAAGCTGAGGTGTAATCCCATAGAACAAAGATGTAGGACAAGAGACTAGTCTGCATCTGATTCATCTACGTTGTTCTGTTTTGTTATCTAAGACATTGTGAAAGAATATAATTGAGGCTCAATGCCAGCACAACTGAAGTGAGCGCTTGTCCCTCTGCCTTCTAGTTCACTAGCTGTCTTCCTGCCTCTACTTCTCAATCAAGATGTTACTCATCCACCAATGGAGCTTTCATACACACTGCTTTTTAAAGAACTGTTTAACCGCTGTTCTTTTTATTTTCATGGAATTCCATTTCTGACAAGTTATTGCACAGGTAAGAATCTAGTTATTTCACAATTTATAGAAAAAAAAAGCCAGATGCTGACAAAAACCAGATATTAAGTTTGCAATTAACTGGTTTTCAGAAAGGGTGATTTCTGTTGCCTTCAGTCAGCCTGACTTTGCTGCATTTCAGCACAGAGTTGTGCATTGGTATTGTTAATGGATGGAACTTGTTTTTTTCAAACCCTGAATTAGATTTCCCTTGGCTTAAACAATTTAATGTTCAAGACAATGTTTGTTTTCAGAGAAAAGTTTATATTTATAGAAGGGAACTCATTTGGCCGTCCTGTTTAAGCACCAACTCCAACGGAAAAAGCTATTTTCAAAAGGGTGATGTATACAGTTAACTGGAATAGTGTTGTTGGAGATATTCTCTCTGGGCCTGGGTGAATTTATGTGTGTGTGTGTGTGTGTGTGTGTGTGTGTGTGTGTGTGTGTGTGTGTGTGGTTGGTGAAAATGTGACTGTATATGTTGGCAATGCATGTGCTGCTATGAGTTGTCTAAACTAGGTCCATGGTTTCTCAGTAAAGACTTTGTAAGACGGAGGAAAGGATGTTGGCAAAGTACCATGGGCAGGGTCAATTTGTATTGATCTGATCTGTAGAGTCAGATCAGAAGAACAGATCTTGGCCTCTAATCACCTTGTGCTAAAGTTTTCACAGCAGTATTCAATAACTCACATGTTCAGCGGGTTTATTGGAAAAATGGTTGGTTTTTCAGGGCACTTTTCAAGTTGTTGCAATTTGGACTACAGATTTTAAGCTTTGTTATTCACATCTGCTGTTAAGCCTCTTTGTATAGGCTACATGTTGTTTCTGATGATATAAAAGCCATAGATCACATATGAAAGTGACAGATTTTAGACAGAACCTTTGGTTGCTCATCTAGGATGGGATTTTACAATGCAGAATCAATGATTTGACCAGGGAACGACTAATACTCAGTGCATGTGGTTTGTAGAGAATTGAGAACACAAGACTCTCCAAGAGTTTAAAATGGTAAGCTCATCTCTGCACTCTTGCCTCGTGGTATTTGGAAATGTTAACTGGTTTATACCCAGCAATCACCCATGTCTTGATGTCTTAAAGATGTTTCAAGATCTAAAATCCCCATGTCTTGAGATCTTGCTGTTTCCCAAGACATTTATGTCTTGAAACATGTCAAGCGAACTTTTGATGTCTGAAGACATCTTCAGACACAAACTCTTAATTTAAGCCCTCTTAATGTAATTAATGTAACAATTCTCATTGTGATACAGCTTTTATGTTTATTCTGATCCTGGGTTGTCCTATCCCCTTATTGAGAAAGCGTTGTCTGTACTGTGGTGCAAACTGTTTCTGTGAAACTATTGTAAACTATTGTAAATAAAGAGGTACGATTTTAACCCATTGCTCTTTAATTGTCAAAATATCACAGTACATTTTTGTCCTTTGTCAAGGTGACTTGCCCTTGTAGAATACTGCTGAAATCAAACACTACATCTGATTTGCTCATATTTATTGTAATGTTTACAGGACGAGAGAGAGCAGAGGCTCCTCACGCATCACTTTTACATCGTTGGGTCAGTTTGGATCATGGGGCGGAATGTAACAGCAGGGAGCAGGCCTCCTGTTGGCCTCCTGTTGGCCTCATGGTGGCACCAGAGCAGAGTTGACCAACTGACCTGTCAAAATACTAAACAGCACACTAGGAGCAAACAAGATCAGACAAATCCCACAAACAGGATCAGTGCAGGACGGCTGCTGTAATAGTGAACCTAATCCAACTGCAGATCAGGATCACTACGTTAGACAGCAGGTGGCCAAAACCAGGAGCAATCAAAGGAGAGGACACCACAAAAAGTCAACAGGACTAGATCCTACAGCTCAAATGCTCCCTATGAAGTTCAGCATAAAGCTGCATGTAGAGCTTGAATCAGAGGCTTCAGCACCACTTTCATGACAGACTAGCCTCTTAGAAATTTAAAAAATACACGTTGTGCAAAATGTTAAACCCTCATATCCAATAAAATCCCAATTATAACATACAGCAGTGGTTCCCAAAGTGGGGTTCGGGGCTTCTGAGGAGTCCCTGACAGGTCCCCAACAAAATACTTTAATTTCACTGATGTTTCATTCCCAATAAGAGTGTATAACAATGACTTCTGATCAGAGGTTTCACTCTCCCCACTGTGGTTTTCACTCCACCTACAGTATAGACGGTTATGAAATTCTGGACAAAATCATAACTATGAAAACAAATCACAGATGGGGGTTCAAAGGACAAAAAATGATGAAATGGGGGTTCATGGCCCTAATGTGCATTTATTTGGGGGCCCTTGATGTGAAAAACTTTGGCAGCCTCTGTCCTACAACACTTGCTTACACCTCAACAGAAAGTGCATCATAAGATACAGTGCCTTGCAAAACTATTCAGACCCCTTGAGTGTTTGCACATTTTGTTGTGCTTCTTAAGTTATTTCAAAATGTATTTATTCAGGATTTTTTGTCTGAGTTCTATGCAAAGAACTATTTAAGTGAAAACAAATTTGTGGAAATTTATCTGAAAGTATAAAAGTAAAATAAAGTATTCAGCCCCATTGCTTTGTTTGGGCTAAACTGCCACAGTTGCATAAATTTGCTCAACATTTCTTATCATCTGTTACTCCGATGTCATATTTATATTGTATTTGGTGGTGGTGAACAATGCTTGCCTTTTAAACTTTTTTTATTTCTCTTCCTTGCCAACAAAGCTGAGACCAGGTCCCTTCACTAGATCTTAATGGGACTTTCTGGGATCTTAGTGTGTAGGCTGGACTCTCCATTAGAATACTTAAGCACAGTATGGGATATACGGTTCATTTATGGATGACATTAGAGTCCAGTGCTTGAAGTTTAAAAGAAAATATAAATCATCCCTTTGCGATCACTATAATTGAAAATACAGGTGCCGTTTCAGTGGGTTTTTCCAGTCCATTTTTACTATGGAAATCAATGGAGAAATTGGACAGGAAAAACTCAGAAATATTTCAAATTCTGTATTTTCCAAAACTGTGATGGGAGGGTGAAGATTTTTGTTTTCTCTGAAACTTCAAGAACTGGACTTGAATGTCATCCATAAATTAACCATTTATCCCATACTGTGCTTACGTATTCTAATGGAGAGTCCAGCCAATACCCTAAAATCCCATTAACATCTAGGTAAAGGACCTGTCTCTGGCAAGAAAGACACATTAAAAAAACATGTTTGAAAGGAAAATCTGTGTAACAGATGTTGAGCAAGCTTTTGCTACTGTGGCAATTTATCCCAAACAAAGCAAAGGGGTTGAATACCCAATTTCTCTGTCACATAATTTTCTTCAGATTTGTTTTCACTTTGATAGGATACATTGCTTTGCATTGAACTCAGTCTGGAAATTCAGAATAAATGCATTTTAATAGTAACTTAATCACACAACACATAATGTGCTGAATACTTTTGCAAAGCACTGTATATTAGTTTTCACCCAGTTAACTTGGTGCCAATAAGAAAATGGCTACAGCAAAGGTGAGACCACTGTGTGTGGATTATCGGCTACAAAAACAGACATTAAAAACCCTGGCTGACAAAGATGTTGTCATGTTATGCTACCATTTATGAGAAGTGATGTGGCATAAGCAGATCAGTTCAATACCTAATTTTAAATAACGAGGGACAGCGAACAAAATCATCAAATGTAAGGATATGGCACATGACTGGTGTACTGACTAAACCTACACATGAACAGATTCTAACAAATAAATTAAGCCAATGTAAATGTGCCATAATCAGTAAAATGGTCCCAGTGTGGCTCATGTCAGTTCCAGTGACAGGTTATTGTCTGTCACAGTGACTGCACTTTAGCAGCAAGCATAGGCTTTACATGTAGGTTTCTATCTTTCACTGTAGCTTACATACTATCCCGCCACCCTCCCCCCAACAGATATATCTCCAGTTTTGGGTGCCAGTTTACACCCGCCGACTGGCACCCACATGAGCAGCAGACATGTCACTACAAGGCATAATAAATTAGGTTGAGACATTTCGACAAACTAAATAAAAACATGAGATACACAGGCAATCCCCAGCCATTTAGGAGGAGGAGCTGGCAAGCCTCAGGGATACTGAGACATGATCATGCATAGTTTTACTATAACCCTAAACGTTAGCATGAGTTAGTGACATTATTGGTACATTAGCATAACGTTAGATTCATAACTACCAGGATGATATGCATACAGGATGAGACTGCATTGTTATGGGGGTACTCAACTCATTTGTTTACACTGTTGACAACAAATGTCAAGAAACATCTCTTAATTTAGCTGTACACTATTAGCTCATCTTCGGTGGGAATGGTCATGACATCAGTAGTGAATATCAGTCCCTTTGTGTAGTGCATAGAGACTCAGGGCCAATATCCAGTCTCCTGCAGCAGGCAGACATTTGAGCAGCCCTGTTTGTTGTAGTGGACTAGAGACACAGAGGGTAAAACCTGCTAAAAAGTCAGAGCTGAGTCCTGTATTCTCTTGAACCTGGGAGATGGCTCACAGGAAAGGGAGGAGTGGAGGAACTCAAAAACAGATTCACTAATACCATGACAGAGGAGGAGCACAGGAGCACGAAGAGACTTATTTTTTGCTGTCTCCCTCCATTCCTCGGTCCTTCTGTGTACAGAAAGTCTGTTCTGTCCGTGTCTTCGCTTGTCCTCTGGTGATCCAACAGCAGTGGGCTCCTAGGACTCAGAGTCAATTCTGTGAGCTGACAAGACAAAAACAGAGAGATAAGATGGATGGCCTAGAGGCTAAAGTCATGTTGTAATTAGCCTGCTGCTGCCATATTAACATGGAGACTGACAATAATATTGGTTCTTGGGTAAAGTGGCTGCATACTAACATTGCTTGGGTATCCGTAGGGGCTCGATATCTGCAGACAGGACTTGGTGCATGACACCTCTGAACTGGTACAGCAATTTGAGACTCTTCTCTTCTCCGACACAGGGGTCGTAGAAGCCCGGCAACCCTGCCTGCACGCAGAGAAACAAACCTCAAGTAACATGCATTCATGCACATTTACAGATACACAAACGCACACACGTGTCCATACACACACACACCTTGGAGGCTTCAGTGAGGATGAGTTTGGAGTCCTTGACCAGGCACTGCAGAGGGACAGTGACGTCGATGACCTGGGCTCTCTCCTGCTTCTGGCTGGTGTCTGTCACAAACTTCCCATACCAGGCATTCAGGATGATCAGACCTACACAGTAAAGTGCAAAGAGGAGCTTGTCATGGTCGGCCCTGTTTTCAGCTAACTTTGGGTGTGTTTGTAAATGCAATTTTAAAACTGAGAGCAGCCCGGACACACTGGGGCAATGCACAGAACATCAGAGGGATTTAAGTACGGTTCAGATGACAGATGTGACGAGTGGAAAATTAAAAGTGTCAATATATGAATCCCTCCCTCAATACAAAGACTGTGTCAAGTTGTGGCATGACACAACATGACACAACATGACACAACAATCTTGCTACCAAGTTAGCTTGATATCATTCACTACATTCTAATTACTCAAACACTATGCTACTCCTACTCCCGGGACAGAGTGTCTGGAAGGTGCAGCTCGTCCAGAGAGTGGCCCTTTAAATAATCGCATGCAGCCTCTAGATAAGTACAACAGGAATTCCATTAGTGTGCTGAATTCACAAACAGTTCTGATTTATGCCAGCGTGCATTCTGGCGCTGTGTGTGCAGATTTATGAGCATAACCTATGTAAACAGAGCAGTATGGAGATAGGCTACATCATCATCACTTGCTGCACGAGATTAGATGACGCTTTTCAGAATCCTACAGATACATTAAGCTGTTCAAAGCAGACATATGGAAAATGCATTTGAATTACACATTTGAATTTTTACTCATCCCATGGTTGTAAGATTTTTTGACTGGCTGCAAACTGAAAAAGGTTCTCAGTTCCCCATCATAGTGTTTATGTTTGTGTGTGTGTGTGTGTGTGTGTGTGTGTGTTCCCTCACCCATCTTGGATTCCTCTGCTTCTATGATTCTCCTCACAGACTCCTGCATCAGCAGAACCTGCAGAGGAGCAGAGGGAGAGAAGGCGGAGGGGTGGAGAAAGAAATGGAATGAGATGGGAAAGTGCTTTTCATTTCAGATGAGGAGAGCTAAACCTAGGAACAATGATCAATGATCCTTCACACAGGGAAGAACTGTGTGTGTTTACATGTGTGTGTGTGTGTGTGTGTACTCACCGCTGACTCTGCCTCCACTTTCTTCTTGGCGATGTCTGTGGCTGAGCTCTTCCTCTGCAGCTCCAACTCTCTAGGAAACAGAGAGACAGACAAAGCAAACATCAAGCATCAGCATGCTTTAAAAACACAGAGTTAGAAAAACCACACGGGTTAAGCAGAGCATTAGACAGTTTAACAGCAGGATTCAATCACTGCTAAATTCAACCTGAACAGTGACCTGTCTTTTTTGAAGACTAGTCTAGGATTAACATTTTATGATGACTGAGTGTCAGGTTAGGACAGAAGGTTACAGATGTACTGACTGTTCTTTCTGTGCTCGTGTATATGGGATGATGATCAGTCTGTGGATGGCCATGTAGACGAGCAGGGGGCCCACTGTGGCGTAGAAGACCGCACTGGGCAGCAGCTGGTCTGTCAAGTGGACTGGAAACAGGTACGTCTGGCTGGCACGTGCCAACCTGCATGGAAACACAAACCCAGACATACACACACACACACACACACACAAAATGAAGTAATCGTGCATGAAGTGAGATAAAGACCCACAGAAGAGTGAGACACATATTTTGGGTTGTACAGTACCTGATCTTGAGTGTGACTCCCTGAGGGACGCCGATGCTGACAGTGGCTGACAGGACACTGTGTCGGCTGATCTTCCTCTCTGCGCCATATTCCACCACAGTACCAAACCAGCCCGTCCTGGGAGCCAGGGAGCAAAGGAGGGAGGGAAGGAGGGAGGGAGGGAGACAAAGGTGGACAGAGACCATTAGAGAGAGGGAGCAAGGCAGCTACTAAAAGCAACAGCGTGGGCAGAATGGGAGGGAGTATACAGTACAGACAGTGCAACCCCTCAAGAAGGGAGGTTGTTTGGGAGAACAAAATGTTTGGAGATCAAATTTACAGAAATTCAAAACCAAGTTCAAGAGATTTATCTGTTAACTGAAGTGCAGCCTGAAGTTAATGGAACTTGCAATTCTGCAGCTCACATTTCTAAATGCTTTAAATGTTTTAGTCACTTACTTACATTAACAAGGAAATTCCATCAGGTGAATTACAATCAACACAATATATAGTTTTGCATTGCACATTATTTTTTGCACATTATGCCCAACTGATAGAGCAGTGGATTCAAATAAACAGGGTTCTACTGTGCTACAGTCCTTTGAGACAGTTCCAGCAGACAGAAACAAACGTACTTCAAAGAGCCTTTGACCTTGGTCTGGTCCTCATCCTGGAACTTGTACTGGTAGCTCATCATCAGGTAGGAGTGAGGCACACCCAACTGGAGGGAGGGAGGGAGAGAAGGAGGGAGGAGGAGCAAGAGAGGAGAGGAAGGAAGCAGACACAGAGGGATGAAAAAGCAAAACTCAGTGTCACGCACCACAAATTTCAGTTACAAACCATAATAACCATAATGACAGCAAGACTGGCTGTGTAAGTGCCTTCCTGTCTGCCTGTCTGCCTGCTTGCATGCATTTATGCTCCTGGTTGTGTGTGTGTGTGTGTACCTGCAGAGCTAGAGTGAAGTGGCTGGTCTTGGTGTCTCGAACCAGGCTGGTGGTCATGGCACTGTTGGGCCCCCAGCGCCACTGCAGATAGCCCATGGTGTTCTGGTCAAGGTGTCGCGCCGTCATCAGAGAACAACTCGGCCTCAAACCACGAGGAGAGAACTGCATACCGCACTGGGCTGTCAAGAAACTGGACAGAGACACGACAGAGACAGAGAGCAGAAAAAAAGAGGGAGAAATAAACAGAAGGAAGGGAAAACAGAGAGAGACAGAGATGAGGAGATGAGTGAGGAAGTGACGGTCAAGAAACAAATATCTTGAGAATGCAGTTTGTATGATTGCCTTCATTGTTTCTCATATCAAAGAGCTGGGTCTTACCAGCGTGGCGTCAGGTTACGAAACACCTTTAACCCAAAGAGAGGTCCCAGTATGTCTCCTGCACCAAACTCCACCTGCGGAGAGAAATAAACAAACAAATACACAGAAGAAAGTGATTGCAGAAATGCTATGTGGTGCTTTATATACTGCATATGCTTTGTTGTAGCGTGCGTGTGTGTGTGTGTGTGTGTACCTCTCCCCAGCCCTTGGCTGACGTAACCCTGCGTATGGTCATGTTAATGTTGCCCCCTCCGTTCCCGTTGTGCGTAGAGAGCGAACCCGACAGCACTGCTGTGTCCGAGTTCGTCAGAGGAGCCTGACGAAAGAAAGGGAAAGTTTTAGCCTGATAAATAATAAAACACAAGAATACTACTGCAACCCTGACGCGGATAAACGGCTAGAAAATGGATGGATGGATGGACAGAGAATGCTAAGTGTGTGTGTGTTGCTGTGTTGTGTGCAGGTGTACCTCTATGGACTGGGAGATGTGCATCTTGTTGATTTCAATGTGAGGAAAGCCTCCTCCTGGCATCTCCTCAAAGTCCTCATCATAGCGGTCAAACAGGTCGGTTGCATCCACACCCACACTGATGGTGCCCTGAATACAGAGGGGGTGATGGGTAAAGAACGACAGAGAGGGAAATGGTGAAAGAGGGTAAGAATGAAAAGGGTAGGGGGCATAGTGAAATGTGAAATGTGGAAATCGTCCACAACTATGAGAACTTATATCAAAGTAGTATATCTCCTCTAAATGCCCTTTGGGTTATTACACAGTGCAATTTGATAACACCTGTGTAACAGTAGCAGCCAACTGATTTCTTAGTACAGAAATATGATGGAAGTACTGAGGAATGAAAATCTGGAACAGGATGTGCGTGCGTGTGTGTGTGTGTGTGTGTGTGTGTGTGTGTGAGGGTGGTTATAAACCTTGGGGTTAGTTCTTTGCTGCAGTCTCCTCTCTTCTCTTTCTCTCTGCAGCCTTTCATACTCCTCACGGATTTCTGCTGCAGTTCTCTTCCTTTCCACCACCTACACAGCAACCATCACACCATAGGATTGTAGTGGAGATGTGGTAAGTATTTATGGCATGGCAAATCCAGTCAACTGACTGAAAGACAGGAAGTTGTGTTGTATACCATGCTTACCTCCCAGCCCTCCACCTCCAGCCCCTTCTTCCCAAAGATGTCATAGATGGCCCTGGACTGAGGATCACTCAACACTGAGGGGAAAGAGGAAAATATCACCGTGTGCTCTGTTTTCATGTCATATGTGTGTGTGTGTGTGTGTGTGTGTGTGTGTGTGTGTGTGTGTGTGTGTGTGTGTGC
This sequence comes from Centroberyx gerrardi, assembly GCF_048128805.1. NCBI lineage: Eukaryota > Metazoa > Chordata > Actinopteri > Beryciformes > Berycidae > Centroberyx > Centroberyx gerrardi. The sequence continues at coordinate 24,008,742 of NC_136001.1, read as the reverse complement.
GTGCGCCCCACCTTCATAAGCCTGGTGCACCTGGTTGAAAAGTTGTTCGGCCTGTCCTTTCAGCTCAGGGTCTCGATGTTTGTCAGGGTGGTAGAGCATACACAGCCTGCGGTAGGAAGCCTTTAGCTCCTCCTGAGTGGCCTGGGACAACACAGGACAAAGAAGTATCATTAAAGTAACGCTGCTACATGAATGGCTCCAATGTAAAAGACGCACACTTGGTACAAGCCTTCTAAACTGTAAACATTTGTGATTTTTCAAAGGAAGCAAAGCTTTTCATTTCAGTGAAAGTGTACAAGTAAAAATTAAACGAGTAGAATGGAACTATAAGTGTGATACAATGCAATCTAGGAGAGGCCGTCTCTTTAACAAGCTAACTAACGTTAAATATTCGGTTAGGGTCCAAATGAAGACATGTCAGCTTCATCAAGCCCTAGCCTAGCCTGTCAATCACTCAAGTCTAACTGGACACTGACATTTGTGAAGGTGCTCTTCGGTCAGCCCCAAAGAGACGCTAACGTTAGATGGCTGTAGGCTCAATATTTGTGCCGACATCCGTTTCAAAGCGCTAACACGGTTTAAACGTAACGTAAGGTAACTGATGAAATAGCCTGCTTGCTCCTGCCCCGGTAGCATCATCCAGCCTCAGCCTCAACGGATGAAGAGCGGACCGTTATTCAACCGACGGATGATGCACCGACTGGCGGCTGCTTCGCCGACCACAGTCTCGGTCTCAGTCGACCTGATAGTCACGGAGAAAGCTCCGTCACCACTCGGGTTCGGTGCAAATGCAGAATAAAACATACCTCTTTTCTGACATTGAGTAGAGAATAATAATCTTGGTTGTCCAACTCTAAATCATCATCTAAGGACGCCGCCATGTTTGCCTTTGGCCCGGTCCCGCCCACCCCTCCAGTGTTCTGAAAGCTGATTGGTCAGACTCTGCCATAGCGGCCTCCTGTACGGGGAGCGGGAGTCATCATGTCGCCCTCTGCTGGTTGTGTTTGGTTCAAGCTTAGTGAGGAAAAGGTTTGTCTTTTCCTGAGGGAATTGTACAGAAAAACTACTTTACACAGTTCATTGAATTAAGCTCGACACTGATTCCCTTTCCATCTACCACAATCTTTTTTTATTGATTGAAATTACTTGTTACTATTATTACTACTATTACTAGCTTTTACGAGGTCCTTCTGCCACGAACTTCATTGTAGCCTACGTTACAGTGCAAACTTGTCCATTCCAAAACGACAGTTAAAGTAAGGTACATTAACTTTTTGTTCATTGGAAAATTGTATTTGTCAATGGGAAATTAATAATTGCCCCACTCCTTCTCATTGAACCACCGGTATCTTTTCATTTATAAAATGGATAATTCCGGTCCTCATTTCTGATTGGCTGAGTCTAGTTCGAAGTCAGTAAAATACCTGAGCCATAAACCTAACCACTATTGTGTCACATAGCACACCACAGCCACTGTTTACCGGCTGCTCAAGAACTATAATTATAGTTATAGCTTATAGTGGAAGAGTAACATTGAATTGCAATCATGTAATTATTATCATTTAACAATAACATATTTATTGTTATTTCTGTTTTTAATACAATGGTGTTATCGCCTTATTATAAAAGCAGTAATCCAGTCGGCTCCGCCTCTCGTCATGCCAAACAACACCTGTTCTAAAATCACTGTAAAACACAACGCTGAAATGTTGAATATATAAACCTACCTATTTGAAGCTGGCTATAGTTGCTAATCCATTCCAATGCAGGACATTGGATGATTTTAACAGAATTTCCCTTTTTATTTTTTCACAATTGTTACTTGCTAGTAGAAACTGAATTAGTTAGAAACCTATTAATGGAGTCAATTTTAGCCTATATTCCTTTTCATATATTATAGTTTCCACGTGGACATTACAAAAACAGCTTTGTTTTGCAATTTGCTCCCATTTCGCACGTGCACAGTGTGACAATGTCTAACGTGGTTTGGTGCTTAACAGCTAAAACAAACAAAGGTCAAACTCAAAATAACGTTTATGAGTAGCTTAATGTTAGTAGAGAAGGCTATATGCTTAATGTTAATAACTAGGCTATCCATTGTCATATAAACTAAAAATTGACTGGGTTTTGTTGTTGTTGTTGTTGCATCTATCTCATTGTTAGTGCATGTGCGTATATGCGCATCTTCCCTTCAAGCGGACACGCGTTTCTGAAGGTTAAAATAGACAGGTTTGATCTTCTCATTTTACATATCTTTGATACGTAGCTCGTCGACGTCCCTCCTTGCTTGAACTCCGTCGGGTGCAGAAGATCCTCTCGCGCTGTTGTACACACGCTGTGCGTAGAGGCTACGCAAAGCATATACGTAGCTAATAACGAACCATTCAGCATCTGTTTTCTGTGAAACCTATATGAAGAGGCTTGTCTCTATCAAACACAAGGCTTTGATGCAAAGGAGATAGCCTATCTATCGCGAGGCACAGAGTGACAGTGTGGGTTTCGCTTCCAGAGAAGAGAGAATGTAATGGTCACTGTTTAACCATTAAAGAATAGGAACTAGTATCTAATTTTAGAGGGATATTATAAAAATATCACAGCAAAACTATAAAAAATATCACAAGCATAGTGTAGTATCACCATAGATTATGAAAAATCCTATAATGTAGCCTATAAGGTGACTATTAACTACTATATAAACCACAATATATAAACAACTGTGTAGCCTACCACAGACACACAAGTTCCTTTAGGAGTATTATCAGAATATTATAATGGTTTTCCGCTAGAAACAATAGGCAGCAACAAGGGGGTGGGGGGGTGGGGGGG
>NC_136001.1:23993416-24000916 GCF_048128805.1 Centroberyx gerrardi | reverse complement strand
GAAAATGTGAAAATTTCCCCTGACGCCTCCTAATATCAGTAGGGGGAGAGTTAAGAGTTGCATTTGGAGCGTTTTTCTCGCTCTTTACTGAGGAGAGTTTTATAATTAACTGACAGCCATCTCACAAGGGCATTGGCTTGTTTCTGTGTTAAATATGGAGATGACAGTTTTATGAGGTAAAATATTCATCAGTTGGAGGCCGCTCTTCTGTGTGATTCCAGACTAAATTGTGGCATTTGATAGGCTACTCAAAGCAATGTTTCACTTTGGTCGAACATTTTTGCTTTTTAGCATGCAAACCTCCATATGACTTCATGAGCCATCAATTCCACATTAGCATTCAGGTTTTTTTCTCTACCACTCTTTTGGACTATCTTGACTAGACTACGTTTTCAAAATGAAAGCAAGTGAGTGAGTGATGTCCCTGCATAAGCCTGGGACAGCCAATATTGCTGTTGATGGCTGACTGCTGATGGACTCACATGGAGCAATACAAGTGGAGAAATTGAAAATTTCAAATGCTAATATAAAGGGGAATAACACTGAATTTCCGTATTTAGATGTGTTTTTCTTGTGTCCCGGGACGGTTCATTTTCCTGCATTTGTTTTCCCCCACCCCCTAACCTGTGATGTCACATCGCTGTACAGCTCCATTGAGAGTCATTTGGGACAGATGGAAAAGATGACTGCGACAGTACCCGGGGTGATTTTGGTTTTTTGTAATAAGGATGCATTTTCTGGTTCAGCATTGTTGGAAATACTTTAACATACAACTCCTTGGGGTGTAAAAGCTCATCAACATTCAATAAAGTTGGTCTCCCAGTCCTTGTCAGCGGGGCAATGGGAGAGAGTAAGATAGGCTAAGATGATGGAATAATACCAAGGTGTGCTTTTAGAAGGATTCCAGTACCAAGGTCACCGGTAAAAACGCCACGGCGGGACAAATACTGTGATGTGTGCTCTTTGATCGCCACTGTGTGTGTGTGTGTGCCTGTGTGCATATGTGCGGTACGAGTGCATGTGTGTGTGTGTGCACGCGGGTGTTTGTGTATGTGCCTGTGTGTGCGCGACGGGCTTGTTTGATGTGGTGGTTCTGGTACATTTCAAAGGCAAGGCTCTGATGAGAATCCTTCAGAACAGCGGGGGGAGGGGAGGGGGGTTATAGCCAGGAGGGGTGGGGTTTAAACACTGATTGGCATTCATAGCAGAGAGGCTGGAGTGCTGCTAAAAAAGAAATTAGGCTTTAACTAAGCTGCACCATTCAGCTGTTTAACTAAGCTGCTGCACCGTTCAGCTGTTTGAAATTCTGTCTTCTCAGGCCTTCTATTAATAAATGCATAATTGATTAGGGGGGAGCATACGTGCCTGAACACACTTTTTACTGACACACACACACACACACACACTCTTTCACACACCTACATGCTCACAAGCGCGCACACACACATACACCCATACAAACACTCTTGCACCGCTATAATACTTTTCTCTCTTCATGTCTCTTTGTGTTACCTTGCTCTATCCCTCGTCCTTGTGATCTCTTACTTTCAAAATCTTCTTTCTCTCCCTCTGTCTAATTTTCTCTTTTCCTGTCTCTCTCTGTGTCATTGTCTCCCTGCCTCTCTCTGTCTCCCTCTCTCTGACCCCCCCCGCGCTCTCCCTCCTGCTCTCTCTCTCTATCTCTCTCTCTCTCTCTGTCGTCTGCCCTCAGGTACAGTATAATTCCTATCTTCCCAGGGGAGTCATGAGTGGACGCCCTCTACTCAAATGCTTATCAATAACCTTTGAGAGCTCTCTCTCTTTTACTTCTGAGCGGCACACCCGTTGGGCACACACTCACAAACACAGGCACACACACACACACACACACATGTGCACACACACATACACACACAGGCACACACACAGGTACACAGACACACACTCTGGTGTGTTTGCAGATTGGCTTTAACCTTACAGTTCTCTTCCTCACTGATAAAGGGGAAATATCAAACGTCATAGGTCTATAACCTGCTTTCTTTCTTCTGCTTCATTGATTAGGTGTGATGTGCCTCAAAGCTCAATTCTTGGGCTGATACTATTTATATAATACACTTGGTCTTATTCTTTGTCGGCATAACATCTCTTTTCACTGCTATGCCAGAAGTTCTCAACTGTATCTTTCTGTTAAACCAGAAAAATCCCAATAAGTTGGTGGTATTACACGGCTCTCTAGCTTATATCAAAGACTGGAAGGGCCAAAAATTTCTTTCAACTAAATTCAGAGAAAACGGAGGTCCTTCTTAATAGGCCTGAACACACCTCTATACGAATTCAGTTGTCTCCTGGCCCTTTAACTCTGCATCAAATCTTTTTAAAATTGCTATATAATTAAAGTTTATTACTATTTTCGTTTTTACAATTCTCAGAGATGCTGCTTTTTGGTATTCTTGTTTCTCTCCTCCTCCTCCTTATCCCTCATTTATCCACCTTTATCTTCTCTCCTGCTCCTCTCCAGATGAGCCCGGCCAGTTGAAGATCTACCTTCCTAAGAAGCTGCTGGAGTGTCTACCCAAATGTTCCTCTCTGCCCAAGGAGCGCCATCGCTGGAACACCAACGAGGTGAGAATGAGATACGCTCAAGAGGGGAATATTGGTGACAGTGAGCTGAACTCGGTGTTGTTTTCTGGTGACTCATCTGTAGCTAATGTCACATCGAGAGATGAACAGGAGGTAAACAAACACAATGACAGAATTTTATTATGGGTCTTTAAAACGATGACACTATAGCAAAGAAAAAACAGCTTAAGCTCACAGCCCAAATCCTTCTACCACTGACTGTACATTCCGCTTGGCATTTTGCTCCCTGCTTGGCTTCATAATCCAAACAACTCTGGGTTAAGGACTTGGATTTAGGGGCTCTTGGGTATAAAACTAGGAGAGAGAGGCTGAGAAACAAGGAATGGAAGTACAGATTAAATGTTTTCACCGCTGGGTGTTACTTGGTGCAAAAAAACCTACGGTCAGTAAGATAAAGACTGCTATCTGAAGCTCACATAGTTGCTATGCAACCATAGCAAGCCCATTAAAAGTGTGGCACATTTCTGCTCAAAGTTGCTTTTTTTCCAGCCCCTGTGTTTTGTGTGAAAATGATGCTCCAGTTCCCGTGCGTAATGTTATCCTCAAAAATAAGTCCAATAATTCTGTCCATTGTGAAAAAAAATGGAAAGATGTCAGTGAGGCAGAAACAACAAAAGCAGTGACCATGCACTCAAAGGATTAGATCATAAAAACAAGTTATGAGTTATAGTAACTCGGGGGCTTTTCTCACTGCACTTCACCCAGGGTTAACTGCATTATAGAACTTTTAGTCACCCTTGGCTGACAAAGGTTTCACTCAAACACATGGCTAACTCCCATTAATAGAGGACTAACTTCGCCCCGCTCTGGGCCAACGTTAACCTCATATTTGCAGGGTTAACAATAGATACTGTATCTTGAATTTTGCCGCCAGCTAACTGATGCAGTGCAGAATGGGGCCCTGGGATTAGCCCTGGGACAACTCTTAAAGGATAAGGCTGGTGTTTTTTAATGCATTGCTTACCGTCAACAAATCCTATGAAAATAACAAAATCAGCAATGATTTTGTTTTGCCAACAAGTCTCGTCCATGTAGCCGGTGCCCAATGAAGCTATGTCCCAGCAGCCATAGAACTCCATTGTATTAAAAAAACGATTAAAAACACGTCAAAGAGCCATGCTGTTGCTCTGGGCAACATATTTCATCATCACGATGCACCGGGCCAGCCGACTTTTTCCTCAAACAACTTAATAAGCCGGCTGTAAACACTTTGCGATCTCAGGAAAGTAGTTCCGTAGCACCGAAAATAGTCCCCGGCGTAATGAAGAATTTGTTCCCATTTGAATTTGATTTGGTAATAACTACAACAGTCTTTTCATGGTAACAGTTAGCGATTTTAAAGATTGAAACTATGTCTTTGTGAGCTGTATTTCAAGGTTTTATCTTACAATTGGAGCCAATGACTTCTGGGTTGACGGCTAAAAACGGTACGTGGGAAGTCAGAAAGTAGCGGGAGTAGAGAAAACGCATTGTTGATTTTGTTATTTTCATAGGATTTGTTGAGGGTAAGCAATGCATTAAAAAACACCGGCCTTATCCTTTAACTCAAGGCCAAAGATAACCCTGAGCTAAATATGTTGGGTGTGAAAAGCTTTTCAGAGTTGGACGTTGTTCCAGGCTAAAGCTGTTAGCTTAGGGAAGTGTTTGATGGGTGAAAATGGATGCAGACATTTGTCGTCAATAGCTCCTTGTTTATGCAACGCACAGCTCTCCACTGGTGGTTAGTTCCATCCGTTGTGATGTGGTCGGCCTCTGCTGAGACATTTTCTCTATGTGCAGGCTGTGCACTCCATTATGGATGTGTGTTTGTGTGTTTGTGTTATTGATTACCAAGTCCAGCATTATTATGCAATGCAAAGCTGATTTGGCCTGTGGTTTTTCTCTCAGGAAAGTCATTACATTTTTCATGCAATCCATCTCAATGAAGGTCATACTGGGAGTTAAGCACGGCGCCTACTGAACAGTGTGCTCACATGAATAGGCAGTGTGTGTATGTGTGTGTCTGTGTGCGTGTGTGTGTGTGTGTGTGTGTGTGTGTGTGTGGTTCAGAACAACGTGATCACTGTTGGTTAGGGACTTTGTGTTGAAGGCACAGGGACTACGGAGCACTTTGTCTCTGCCCCCTCTCTCTTTCTCTCTCTCCCTCAGTCTCCCTTCCAACTCACCATCTACTCCTCTCTATCTTTATCTTTCATTTTCCTTTATTTCCCCCCCTGTCTCGGTCTCTCTCTCCATGGTTCTCTCTCTCTGATGAGGAGGTGCAGGCTCAGTTCAGGGGGAGGTTGGGTGTCCCTGAGCGGATTCCTTCAAAGCTCCTCTTCCACCCAGGCATAAAGTTTCCTGCATACTTAAACACTCCATTGTGTCTGCTGCTCCTCTTGCTTGCTGCTTTCAGAGGAGGAGCAGTGTGTACGCTCGCTTGTGTGTCTGAGCTTGTGCATGTATGTATTTATGTGTGTGTGTGTGTGTGTGTGTGTGTTTCTGCTAGCGATGCGCACAACTCCAGATTATTGCAGTCGATTATTTTGTAGCTGCAGCAACAGAAAAATCGATTTTTCGGTGTTTGTCGATTTTTATCAGTCTGTATTGCAGACATTGCAAAGAAGTATAGTAGTTTTCATCAGCAGCATATTGAAAACTGAAATCATCACAGGTCATTGAATTTTATACACATGTAGGGTTTATTTGTGCAATATAGTTTGTAGTTTAATACAATGTTATACATTGGATTTCCAGAATAATCAGTTTGCAAAATGTGAGAATAAGATTAAAAAGAGAGTTTGAAAAAAGACAAGTCAGCTGTCAAATGTGAAGGTCACATATCTATTTATTCAGTCACATCCTCTCTATGTGTGTGTGTGTATGTGTGTGTGTGTGTGTGTGTGTGTGTGTGTGTGTGTGTGTGTGTGTGTGTGTGTGTGTGTGTATGTGTGTGTTTTAAATTACAAAATTGTTCTGGTCTAAATGTTGTTCATAAAGTGTGATGATGACTTATCGACAAAACCCTGTGTTGGAAACGCCCAGTGATTACTGGGAGTGTACGCACACTTGTGTGTGTGTGTGTGTGTATGTTTGTGTTTGTGTATCACAGAGATGTAGAAAGCCATACACTTCTGCATGTGGAACTAAAGAATCGGTTTTGAGTTTCCTCATCCTCAGTGTTTGGGTGTTGGGTTTCTGCGTGCTGTTAATGTATGTCTGTGTTTAGCAGTTGGATTATGCTGTGTGTGTGAGTCTGTGTGTGTGTGTGTGTGTGACAGAGAGAGAGAGAGAGAGAGAGAAAAAAGAGAGAGTGTGAGAGATAGTGAGATTACTGTTCTGTTTGGATAAGGATGGCTCTGATTAAGTCAGACTTAATCCTTCCAAGTCTTCATCTGATATGTCCTTATTCTCACCCTTTTGTTGTGTGTGCCAGTGTGTGTGTGTGTGTGTGTGTGTGTGTGTGTGCGTGCGCGTTTGTTTTCCTGCACGTGTGCGTGGTTGCATATGATCCTCTGATCTCTGTTTTGTCACGCACGGTTCCCCCCCCCCCGACACCTTGGCCTCCCACGAGCACTGAACTGTGACCCCATGCATTTTCACCCCGTCCACTCCTCCTTCTCTCTGTCCTTTCCTCTCTTCCTTTCCTTCCCTCCCTCTCTATCTCTCTCTCTCTCCCCCTCACTCTCTCTGTTGTGTATCCACTGATGTGTGAAATTATTCTGGGATGGAGGGATGGATTCCTCCCTGAAGGGCTGAGCGGAGGTGTGAGCCTTTTGTTCAATAATAGATTGGGGGTGTATGTGTATCTGTCCATAGTAATAGGCTATAGACTACTTTTAGATAACAAACACACTCAAGTGGACAGACTGATGCTAGAACCTGTTTTGTCCAAACCCATCGGGAATGGGTTATTGTTGTGGTTGAGCAAAAATGCGGGGGCTCTCAAACTTTTTCATCTGAAGAAAAAGAGAAGTTTAGCCTCTTGTCCTGGGACCCACGCTCATGAAAAGATATTATTACTCTTGTCATGTGGGGACCCCTGACTTCCTGACTCATAGTTTCAGAAACCAGACTGAGCTGAGTATTGAAATTCCCAGCCGAACCTTAAATTCAAACTATGAAACGTGCATGCACACGCCATGTGAATGCGCACTTCTTTGCACGATCTAATGTGCAGTTTAAAGGCTTCTCGCAGTGGGGGACTTTAGAACAGCCCCCCACCATGTTTCAAATGATGCAACTGTCAAACGGCTTGGTACAGACTTCAATACATCACACAGAAGACAGCCTTCTGTTCCACTACGCTTCTGCATGCGAGTCTGCGCCACATGTCGCTCAGCCGAACAGGCACAGTGCAAGTGTGAGGTTCAGACATGATTTTGGTATCTATGATTTGCAATGATATGATATGAAACATGTGGTGTTGTATTGCAGAATTGCAGTGTGATAGAGTGATAGCGCTATAGTGCGCAGGCAGCCGTCTACTTGACAGTTCGCACACGCTCATATCTAGTTGTGCCGCTGCATGATATTAACATGATTGCTTGAATGAGCAGCACATCAAAAAGGATGTACATTTTAGGCCACTGCCCCATCTGCCTCCCTTGAGTGTGTGTGTGTGTGTGTGTGTGTGTGTGTGTGTGTATCGAGGGGAGGTGTTTCCATGGTAACAGATTGGGAGGGTGTGTGTCTGTGTGTGTGTTAGCATGTCCATACTAATGGATATGATCGATCTTCCATATGTGACACAAAGGCACTTCATGATTGTGCATCGAAGGTGATGAGAGAGATGTGACATACTCAGTACGTCTGCCTGGAATGTCAAACATGGATGGCAGAAAAAAACACTTTCGTAAAGCTCTAAATCTCAGGTACAGGTGTCGGAAACACACTCACACA
>NC_136001.1:23985916-23990916 GCF_048128805.1 Centroberyx gerrardi | reverse complement strand
AGCCCCACATTCTCTTCCTGTTCTATTTCCTCCATGTCGCACAGACCCACTATTTATCTTGCCCACTATAATTTGACACAAAATATTGTTAACCGGAGACACAGAAATATATTAAACAGTGGGAATGCGTGAGTGTGAGTATGTGTGTGTGTGCGTGTTCATTGGTGTGTGCATGCGTGTGTGTGTGTGTTTTAACTTTCTGTTAGAGTCTCACAGATTGCAAGCCTATCCACAAAAGAACCAAACGACCAGCAGTGTCTGCTGTAATAAGAAGCCAGGCTGTGCGGAGGAGACGATACTTTTTGTGTCCTTAAATGTCCCTAGACCATGTAGAACCTCTGTGATATCTGGATCATGTGTAAATTAGAATTTAATTCAGTGGATACAAATAAAGCATTCAAATGTGTGAGTGTGTGTGTGTGTGTGTGTGAATTTTGAAGTGGCATGCCAGTCAGGGAGGGGTGTGATGGGCCATTTATGGGTCTGGATTGAAGCCCTACTTCTTCACACTTGTCCATCACTAAGGCGTGTGTGTTGCCAGGTTAATGCATTACTAAACCTAGAAATTTATTTTACAGACATTAAAAACTGAAATTAGACTCGATGGTCACAGGTTCTGATGAAACATTGGCATACACTAATTATTTATGACGATGTTTATTGATACAGCATCTAAGGGCAATGATGAGCAGATCTTGGAGAAGAAAGATGTTTAGGAAATTAAAGCACTAATACACTTTGCTGTATTACAGTGGAATGAGGAATTTGTTGTTGGAACTGCTCTTGATTTTCAAAACTCCTCACTAGGCATGGCACTGTCAATATTGAAAAGGCAGATTTCAGTCAACACTGTGTTTCCGTTAGCATTAGGCCTTTGATTATAATTTGCATCTGTCTACGCATTTCCTAACCAGACTCTTTACTCTTTGACCCAGAGAGTCTGGGGACTTTCTTCGATGTTGCCCACAGCGATGTCGGTATTGAGGAGGCAGGTGTTGATGTCATTGGAGCATTTTCTTTCTGATTGGTCTTGTCATTCAGTGATTCGTGCATGTGTGCAGCGGTTTCCCCGGCAAGCACTCAGCTGATGACGAGAGAGAGAAAATGTTAACAGGTGCGAATGTTACAGCTGATTCAATTTGTATGTTTATGTAGTCGGTGCAGGCAGAACTTAAAATTAAATGGCACTTTACATGTAAAGTCAAAAGCAACATGGACAAGGAAGCGACTGCAACGCAGTGTGGGCATCAGTATTTATGTTCGCCATGTTGTACATCAGGTAAATTCAGGTAAATATCTGGAAACCTATACAACTTAACGCTCAAAGGTTGAGCGCATTCCCATCGGAGTACATTGTTCAGCTCTGTCTCAGGTTTCTAGATCTAAATAGATTTTGTGAACTTGTGAACAAAAAATGCAAGACATAGATAAGATAAGCAATGAATACTTTTTTAAGTGACTGAATCAAATGGATAAATTACCATATATTTTCTGAATAGGTGAAGCGTATTATTGATTATTTTTTCATTATTATTATTTCCCCAGAAACCTGCTCTTGTCTCCAGTGCCTGCATGGATGCTAATTGAGAGAAAAGTACTTGGAGTACTATGGAGTGAAAGAGAGCAGACCAAACCAAACTATCAGTGCACATGAATTGTCAATTGTTTTGCTTTCTTAGCCCCTTCAATTTTTACAAGATGAGGTTTAAAATGTTTCTAATTTGTTTGTTAACATATGACCTGATGTTTTTTCTTAATATTCTTAATATTGACATTTCTTGTCTTGATTGCATGCAGTCTGTTCATTAACAGTGTTAGCATTAACAGTGTGACTTGAATTGAGCTGAAGAAATCTATCTAAACTTGATTTTCCAGACTAAAAGTAGCTGCAATTGGTGTTGTGTCTTGCTGGCATATCATCATAGAATCCTTACTGTAGATGAAGCAGAATTGATTTTATATTTATTAAATATTAGATCCAACAAAAAACTATGATTTAATTAGGGGTCCAAGATTCTTTAAAATCACATTTAAAGAAATTGATTGAGAGGCAGGCGCAAAATGGTATACATTTACAATTTTCCCACATTTACTGTAACAGACACATTCTTAGATTGGGTGAGATTCAGTGTGTGTGTGTGTGTGTGTGTGTATTTGCGTGTGTGTGCTTTACTCATATCCGAACAATTCCACTCAGGAGTCCACAGTATGTGTCCACTTTGCTTTCATATCAAACTGCAATTCTATCTCGCTTCACATATTTCTCTGTCTCCCTGTCTCTCCCCTCCTCTCTCTCCCTCTCCCTCCACCCTCTTGCTGATGTATGGAATGTCTACTCTCATATGGAGTGTGTTTGTAAAAGTCACGGTAATCAAATTTCACTGATTCCTGGGGGATTAAACAAGGTGGCATTTGTGTGTGTGTGTGTGTGTGTGTGTGTGTGTGTGTGTGCGTGTGTGTGTTCTGTCTCTGCATATACAATATTAGCCCTGTGCTAAGTTGTGTATTGTAATGCAGCTATGTCATTAGTCTAAGACCAGCTCAGCTATAATATATCATCCATCATCTTCTACTCTAAGGAGCCAACTACATAAGGAATACTACTGATACTGGTACAGTTACACGCTGTACTTACAGTGTGTACATTTAATTGTTTGGCCACTTGACAGATAGAAAATAATGTGTTCACTCGTGCCTTTGGGTGTTGGACAGTCAAATCTCTGTTTCCTTGGTAATACCTCTCTAACTAATACTTGGAACACAATCACTCTGTCCGTAGTCAACATTGGATTATTATGCAGTGGAAATGTTAGATCATGCCAATCACTCCAATAAATAGAAAACACTTGGCAACAGGGAGATTTCCTAGTCCCAAAACAGCTATTAGCCAGCAACCTAACGTTAAGCCTTATTGTCACTAATGTTGCCTGTTGGCGATCAGTATATATTATGCTCTGACAGCATGTTTGTTAACACAGCTAGCCAGCTAGCAAATCATTTCATTGTCCAATACACAACAGCAACATCATTTTCCCAATGAGATTGTAGGCTATGTCTAGTGTCAGGTGTTATTGCATGTTGAACAAAGACAGGATCCATGACAGTTATGATGTTGAGTGTAACAGAGAGAGAGAGAGTCCACAGTTAACTTTGACACCAAAAGCACAGTGACAGCATTATTATTGTGCCCAAACCATTCGAATGATGATCAAACAGTTTTGTCAAAGATGTCTGGTTTTACTGGACGAAACAAATTTAACAAACAATGCCCCAGCCAATCAGATTTCATCCAAACAAAAACCCTTCCAACCATGATTATAATTGCCCTAAAGCATGATTAGCTGCGTGTTATCACAAATGGAAATGGTTGCTATTATTAATCTCTTGTGGTAACCAGGGAGCTTGTTGGTGATGTTTCTTGCTTCCTTCTGTTATTTATTCTTATACATGCACATTATAGAAAATCTTTCAGACTGTTCACATGCTTTAGAAACCACTGTATAAGAACCATTACACTTGAAACTAGAGAGGGCGATGGCACTGGGCTCCACCTTGTACCTAATGCGTCACCGTTGTATGCATAGTCAAACAAATCCCTTTGGAATTATTGATACATTAGACCATGCACTCCTAATCTGAGAATGGCATATATTTGTCAGATATATCACTTACATATTGTCTCCCTCTTCAAACACATGGTCTGTTAGCTATGTATGAGTATACAGGCTGTATGACTGTCCTCCATGCAGTGGTATCAGCCCAAGAAAGTAATGGAGAAATTTCAATATAGATTGGTACGGTCCACACGAAGCGGAATTCAAAATGAAACAAATCCATACCTTTTACCACAAGATGCAATAAAGAAGTTCCAAACACTGTCCAAATTCTGCTGACTCCTGATTTGTGGTTATGACTCTGTTAAAGGCAACAAGAAAATGAGTAAAACCTTGCTGGGTTTTCAAAAATAATGTATTTAGCTATAGAAGAAAATAGCATCATTTTAATGTACTGTAGCCGCAGATGTAAGAATGAAGTCTGTGGGGAAGGGGTTAAATTACATTCCACATCTTTTTTCTTTAGTCGTCATTCATCCTTGGCAGCTGGCCACGTACAAAACCCATCATTTTGTTCAGCTTTTTAAAAGTTTTATTTTCAAAGAGGCAGTGAATTTTGCTCATTCTCTCTTTGATTTGAACCACAGACTGGCAATCATCAGACTTGGCAATATATTTGGAACTCCTTTATTAAAATATGTGAAAAGTATGCATATGTCACACTTTGCAATACCCTGAAAGAGTGAGTGCACGGCCCAGAGTAACAGTGTATTCAGGTCGACAGCCCAGGGCTTGATCCTAGGCAGAGACAAATCAAACTACAGTGGAAGCCAGTCACTGCAGCAGAGCTGATAACCTTTAATGTTTACTTTTGCTTATGATTGTTTTAACTCCGCCTGCCCATCTCCCAGTATGGAGTCTCCATGCCCAGTGTTAGCAGACAGGGTAAACCAGAGACTGCAGACAATTTGTAAGTGTGTAAATTGATGCACCATCCTTGGCAGTTTGTTTTTGAGGCTTGAGGAAAGTTAAATATGCATGGCTTCAACATGGGTGTCTCAAAGTCTTTCCCAGAACAACAAACAAATGACATGAAATCTTTATTTGGCAGAGACAAACAGAATTCTGAATTGATTCAGAGAGAGAGCTCCACGTGAGCTTCAGCAGTTCACTAGATTTGTTTGTTTGTCCTGAAATGGAGCTACAGAAACAGGCAGCGATATTTACTGAGAACACACACGTGTACAGGTGCACAAGCACACACACACACACACACACACACACACATACACAAATAAACACACACACGCATGCTCCCACCTTTACTTGGTTGGAGAGGAGACAAACCTGAAGATCGCCACGGAGACCCATCTTTCAAATTTATTCATTAAACTCCCAAATGCTCCCCTTAACGAATGTAATTAGAATATGGTAATGAGAGAGGGC